>NW_028270180.1:71842306-72145337 GCF_037043375.1 Chiloscyllium plagiosum | reverse complement strand
ATGCTGTACTCATTGATCAGAATTATTTTGCCATTCAAAATTCTCAGCTTTTCAATATTCTATTTTTCTTAACTCGGGTTTGCTTCTGAAGAAAAATAATTAATAATTGTAGTTACTTTATGTATCATCAATATTTAGACATTTGCGCTAAAACATGGAAGAAAATAAGTAGACAAGGAAAATTAATATTACAGAATGAAAGTCAATGTCATTGAGTGGTGAAGAATGGTATTCAATATTTTCTCTGAAGAAACAAATGCGTTTAATGTATATGACTCCAAAATGTTTGCAGATATCGATATAACGAGCTTCAATTACACTTTTGTAGTGATGATTAGACTGGACAATGAGAAAACTTAGAAATATTCAGGAATATCAACATCTACCATCCATTGAATGGGATGATAACGAAATATTTGCTGTGCTTATTGAGCTCAAGGACAATAAGATACTTCAGAAGAGTGTTCTACACAGCAGTAATTAGATGGCCATGAACATGGTCATGTCGTCTTTGTGCAGGGTGTGTGTACACTTTGATTTCCCAAACGTGGAGCTGTTTTACAAAGAAGTCCATACTTCCTTCCTTTGGTTTTCTTGCAGACAACACTCCTGTATAATTCATATAATTTATTATGGTCAGTATTTCGACATTTATATCAGAATTCAGAAGAAAATGAGAAGCAATTAACATGAGAATTTTCATGAATGAAAACAATAAATAAAATTTACAGTGGCAATTTTCAGTGTTTTCTCTTAATAAGCAGATGAAGTTTTTTTTAATAGACATGAGTACAAAGTATTTGTACTAAGCGAAAATGAAATGTTTTGCCAACTTTGGACTGGGAACCTGTTCTAAAACTTGTAGAGAATCAGGATCATCAACATCTCGATATATGTTGGTGCTAGCGTCCTCAGCCATCTGTAACAATAAAAAAAAGACTATTGGTTTTAACTGCATATGTCCTGTGTAATTACTGAACAAAAATATCAGGTAACGATTGAATTCATTGGATAGAATGATCAGTAAATGTTTACTGTGGTGCTTGCTCTCAGTAATAAGAAAGAACTTACTCAGGTGATTCTACTCAGCATTAATTATATGATCATCAAGACTTTTGTGTGGCTCGATGTGCCATTTTGTGTGAGCATTGATATCAATAACATTGAGATTTTTTTATGTGATATAGGAATGGATTAACAATTGGGTGTTAAAGATCATAATTAAAGCCACTGTTATAAGAATTTACTCTAATTCCTTTGTGAATCACATTTAAAAACAACATGTGATCAGTGAGACATTTGCAACTTCGATTTTCAAGTAAACGCACCAATATTTTCAAAGCATTTTAATTTCACACTGAATATAAGTAGGCGAGAGGAAAATAAAATGAGCTCTCAGTACATCAATCGAAGTGGAAGGAGAAATTTAATTTGATCAAAAGATGGAGCAATAATGAGATGAAGTACAACATTTTGTTGTATAATAAAGGTAATCAAGAGACTGAAGGGCAATAGGAAATGACATCTGTTTCATTTACTGAAGGAGAAATCATTTTTTATCTTGCATAGTACAGAAAAAGGACTGATGTACGTGATTTTTCTGAAATGCATATTGTTTATGTGTTAAATGTTTATTGAAACTCTTTTGCAGGATTGAATTCAGATAATATATTATATGTGAACATTCCTGAGCTGATTGGCAGTAAAATGCTATTGCTCACCATATGGATCCTAATTGGATTCTTTTTTTTAGTTCCCGACAGTGTGGAAACAGGCCCGTTGGCCCAACAAGTCCACAGCGACCCTCCGACGAGTAACCCATTTCCCTTTCACTCGTGCACCTTTCACTACGGGCAATTTAGCATGGCCAATTCACCTAACCTACACATCTTTGGACTGTGGGAGGAAGGCGGAATGCCCAGACGATACCCACACAGACACGGGGAGAATGTGCAAACTCCTCACAGACAGTCGCCCGAGGCTGGAATCGAATCTGGGACCCTGGTGCTGTGAAGCCACAGTGGTAACCACTGACCCACCGTGCCCATCCCCAATTTTTGTAGGATATTTTAAACAAAAAAATCATTATTTAGATAGTTTAAGTTTTAAAATCTACAATGTTCTCAAATTTAAATTTTTCAGATACTATAATGAGACACATAGTTTTGTTAGTGACCTGAAGAAAATAAATCGCAGATTTCTGTGATTATGGAAATGAACAACAGGTCGAAGCAAATCCAATGTGGAATTGAAAAACAATTCAGTCTCCGCTTCGATATTTTTGAACCAACATTCTTGGCTGCTCTGACACACAGCTGCTGAAGGTAGGAATTCGATCCACGCCTCTTCGTCTTGTAGTAGAGACATTACCAGAGCTCCACAAGAGCCTTTCATTATGTTCTCATCAAGGAATGGTGGGAGTATTGTCACATCCTCACTGTGGTTATGCGAACGAAAACTAAACAAGATTCATTGCGATAATTTGCCTGATTCTGTGTGTCATGGACTCACAATGAAATAGTAATTCACAATAATAACGGTACAAAGCACAAATGGTCATACTTAAAAATTAATATCATGATAATTAAATGAAAGACATGTAGACATAATCGTATGATATTGTAAATTCATTAAAATAAATAAAACTATTCAATATGTTTAAAGTATTTGTTCTTATAATAAAAAGACAATCAGAATTTTTTGCAACATTAAGAAATCAGAAAAAAGTGTTATTCAATGTGACTATTCAGTTGCAGCCAAATTCCCTTCCTTCCACTACTGTACAACTTTCAACAATTCAAAATTTACTCTTATTGAAAAAGGAAAGAGCAAACAGCTGTAAATTCTTTTTCTTGTTTACACAAAAAAACTCACAAAAATTGAACTATTTTTTCACATTAAAATATTTAACTCAGTTTGATCAGAAATTTAAGCATTGAAGAAAAATATAATCAATTCAAAACACACATCGATGTTCACAATAATTGGGAGATTGAACACTGCAAATCCTTTTCATCCGTTGATGTACTGAGCCATAATTCAACTGTTATACCCCTTAATGTACTGAGCAACTATTAGATATTAGCAATAACTAAATTATTAATATGCTATGAGTGAGCTGAATATTAATGAGAAATCTCACATTGCTAGTTGAACAAGCAATATGTATACATAAACAGTAGTTATTGGATAAAATGTATTTAGATATCTCATTATGGATGGCGCTGTGATTACTTTGACTGTTAATATGAGTGGCAATCAGCTATTTCCAATGAGCATTGTATGGAAAATTAATGCTTTTGTTTTATGAACATGAATAAAATGCTTTGGTTTAGACAATAGACAATAGACAATAGACAATAGGTGCAGAAGTAGGCCATTCAGCCCTTCGAGCCTGCACCGCCATTCAATATAATCATGGCTGATCATTCCTAATCAGTATCCTGTTCCTGCCTTATCTCCATAACCCTTGATTCCATTATCTTTGAGAGCTCTATCCAACTCCTTCTTAAATGAATCCAGAGAGTGGGCCTCCACTGCCCCCTGTGGCAGAGCATTCCACATAGCCACAGTTTATTGTAGTATTGGCACTAAGAAATAATGGATTAAGGTAAGATATGAATTTCAGAAGTTTTCTGACAGGTTTCTAGTCAAACTATCAGTGAAAAATTATGGCTCAGTACAAATATTTTAAACACAAGCCTTAAAGATATTTGTTAATTCAGAACAAAAACTGAAAAATTACCTCTGTAAATGTCATTGACCATATCATTCGATTATACTCAAGTTTGTCGTTTTCCTATTTTATTCCTAATTTTGACAGTCACGGTTAAATATTCATTATATTAAATGTCATGTGAGTTACACATTATTGCACTTGAAATGAGCATAGACATTGACCTGTGCAGCACAGGAATGGACACTTTCCCAATGACATCATCCCGAGCATGATGCCAAATGAAACTCCTCCCTTCTGCCTGCCCTTGGCCCATAACCCTCCATCCTTCTATATTCATGTGCCAATCTGAATGACTGTTAAACGCTCCAATTGTATCTGCCTTCACCACCACCCCAGAAGTCCATTCCAGAAACCTAACACTCTCTGTAAAAATATATTTGCCCCTTGCATCTCCTTTGAAGTCCCCACCATCCACCCACCCCACCCCTCCACCTTAAGTGCATGCCACCTAGTTTTTGACATTTCAATTCTCAGAAAATCATTCTGACTGTTAACCTTATCTATGCATTTCATAATTCTGCCTGATCTGATCAAATCTCCCCTCAAAGTCCACTGCTCCAGAGAAAATATCCTGAGCTTTTCTGGCATCTCATTATAGGTCATACCCTCTAAAAAAGGCAGCATCCTAGTAAGCACCCTCTGCGTCCTCTCCGAAGCTACTCCATCCTTCCTGTAATGTGGTGAACACAATTGAACACAGTACTCTAAGTATGACCTCACCAAAGTCTGATAAAGCTGCAACATGACAACCTGACTCTGGTAATCAATTTGCTCACCAATAGAGACAGACATGCCAAATGCCATCTTTACTACCTTATCTACTTACATGTTCTCTTTAAGGGAGACGTGGACTTGAATGACACGATTCCCATGAACAACAAAGCTGTTCAGGGTTCCGTCTTTCACCATATATTTTTCCTTATTATTTAATCTCTCAAAGAGCAGCACCTCACACTTACATGGATTAAACTCCATCTGCTATTTCTCCGCCCATATCTGCAGCTTTTCTATGTCCCACTGTAATATTTCGTAACCCTCCACACATCCACTATTCCCCCAACCATTGCATTGTCTGCACACTTACGAATACATCATTTATATTTTCATCTAAGTCATTTTTTGTACACCATAAACAACAGAGTCCCAGTACAGATCCTGTGGAAGAACGAGGGAAAATAAGGGAAATATAGAATTCTTGAATAAATGAGACTCTTGAATGACAAAATAATTCTGATCAATAATCTCTGAATGTTATTAAAAAGAAACAATATTTTAATCCTCAGTTTACCACTCTTAGTGAATATCTAGTCAAGTTCAAAGCAAACTGTTTTGGAAATATTGAATCATTTTAATTGTTGAGTTCTAACATTATATGCCTTTACAGAATGAGGGTGTCGCTGTACAGGCCAGCAGTTATTTCCCATTCCTAACTGCCCAGAGGACAGTTGAGAGTCAGCCACGTTGTTGTGGGTTTGGAGTCAGACCTGCCGTGGTGGGATTCAAATTTGGGTCCCCAGAACATCATCTGGATCTCTGGATTAACAGGCTAGCAATAATGCTACTAAGCCATTGTCTTCTCTATAAAGATTTTTTTTATTTTAACTATCACACCTTAATGAAATTTAGTCTTTCTAACAAGCATCATGATATTCCCCCTTTATTTTTAATCCATTATTTCTTAATGCCAGTATCATCATGAAATATTAACATTTTTTTCTGGTCAACACACCAGCAATCAACCAAAGATTTTTCATCCAACACTCATAGTAAATATCTGATACTCTTTCATCTCACTACTCATTTTAATGGAAGGATTATTAATCAGCTTTATCAATTATAGGAAGTCTAATGAATTTTCACAACAATATTTCAGTTCTCGCCAACATATTGTACAGTCACATTGCAATACAAAGTTTCTCATTATTCTTAAAATTTGTTTTCAGCTATTTTAAACCATTTTCTAGCGAATAACGAACAGGTTTAACTCCAATATATCCAGCTGTAGATGTGGAATTATGGCTTCGTACATCAATTGACTCAAAAACACATTGCACTCTACAATCTCCCAAACATAGCTAAATTTAATTTCATGGGTGGAAACTTAGTTAGATTGATTTGATTATATTTCACTTGATTGTTCACATTTATTGTAGTTCTTGCTAAAAATCCATTAAATTTCCAATGATTTAATTAAATACCACATATTTGGAAAAAGGGAATTTGCTTTTAGCTGATTTGTCATCTTTAATACCTTTTCTTCTTTCCCAATTCATGCATATTGTTTTTAAATTTTTAGTTCAATGTATGAAAAAGTGATTTGAAGATACAGAAATGTTAAAGCTTTTATCCGAAATTATTTGTCAATGTACAATATTTCACAAGTGTGTCACATTTCTTCTTTCTACCAAATGTCATGGATTGTACCTTTCACTAAAAAGGATAATCACATTCATTATCTATTCACGTTCTGTCTAATTCTGTCCCAAACATCTAACCACTGATTGCGGTTAAAATTTGACAAATTATAAATTACCTTTCTCTCCAAGAAATACAGTGGAAAGAAGAGAGAATTCTTGAATCGCCTGCATTTTTGAATGAAAATATAATTCTGTTTGATAATGACCATTAGTTTTCTATCAACCTAGTTACCTTGTTTTAATCCTGTTTACTGATCTTAATGAATATTTAATCAACATCAAAGTAAGCTACTTTGAAAGCACGGAAACAGTTTTCTTTTTTAGAATTCTAACATTAATTATAAATAAAAACGGAAAGATCTGGAGATGCTGTAGATCAGAAACAAGAACTTGAAATTTCTGGGAATAGTCAGCAGGTCTTGCAGCATTAGTGGAGAGAAAGCAGAGTTAATGTTTTGGGTTGACTGACCTTCCGCAAAAGCGTCCTCAGTGTCAACACATCTGCCAACTATAAATAACTTCACATCTAGTTTTGTCGAAAATATCACATTTTTACCTTATTTGGATACTCATAATAATCATTGCTTATGATTCAGCCTAATCAATTCACTCCAATAACTGCTGTTGATTGTTTAGTCAAATAACAATGAGATATGTCAAATTTCTTTAGTTTACGACTTCCAGTTTTTTAAAAATCTAATTATTTCCAATATCTACTATTAGATTTTTTCCATCCAGGTTTCCTACATTGTGGAAATATGGCTCAGTTCATCAACTGATGTAAACGTTTTAATTGTATATTCTCCTGATCATTGTGAATATTGATTTCCGCTTCAACAGTGGAATCTGTGCTGAAGTGAATTGGTTGTGAACAAAAATGTGTTTTGATGAAAGGTCACTGGACCCAAACCATGAACTCTGCTTCTCTCTGAAGATGCTGCCAGACTTGCTGAGCTTAAAGCCAGCAATTTCTGATTTTATTTCTGATTTCCAACATGCACATTTCTATGGTTTCTTGCATTGATTGTCTTTCACAATAACGCTAGCATTTCTATATTTCTAACTATTACAATAAGAGTTTAATATTTTTCAGGCTCAAAAGCATTTAAATTTTATGGGTTACTTATGTATTCAAAACAGAATTAACATATGTTTGTTCTTTTCTTCAACAGTGGATCTTGAATTGGTACAAATCACATATTTGTGGAAATAAGGGACGTTTTCTTCAGCTGAGGAGTCATATTGAATCAAAAATACATTATTTCCAATTTATGACCTTTGCAATGCAGTTTAAGTTTCATTTAGGTAAATGAATAACTGTTGAATCATATTGAATCATTTGATTTATTTTTAGTCTTCACTAATTCTCCCTTCAACTTCCTGCGAATTCTCACACGATTTATATTTAATCAAGACCATTGTTGTTTAGCTCCAACATTATCATTTTTGTCAGTCCATTACACATAGAAAGTATCTGATTCCATCCCAGTCCAATTATTATCAAAAAGTATCTGAGCAGTTTTCATGAGAGTACCTACAGTAAACATGTGATTTTCGTCCTCCCATTCCTGAGTGGGAACATTATGGAAAATTTTTATGGAGCTCCGGTAATGTCTCTACAAGTAGACCAGGATTCAATTCCCACCTTCCACAGAGGTGTATCAAAGCACCTCTGAAATTTGATGAGAAAATATATAAATATCTACCGAATTGCTTTTCACTCTAACATTAAATCCACTTGTAAGTTTTGTTCATTTTAATGATCACAATACCTCCAAATTATTTGCTTCGGGTCACGAATTAAGTATGAATGTCATTATGCTGCTTTTAAATTCCTCCAAAATTTTAAGAACTTTGTAGTCGTAAAGAGTTTACAGTCTTTACGACTGTCAAGGTGAGAGGGGAAAGACTTAAAAGGGGCCTGAGGGTCAACTTTTTGCGCCGAATTTTTGTGCGCATATGAAATGAGCTGTCAGAGAAAGTGGTAGAGGTTGGTACAATTACGACATTTAAAAGACTCTTGGACAGTTAGGTGGCGAGGAAAGGTCCAGAAGGTTATGGGCCAAATGCAGGTAATGGGATTAGTTCAGTTTACAAAACCTGGTCGGCATGGACAAGTTGGGCTGAATGGCCTGTTTCCGTGCTGTATCCATCGCCGTTTCTTCAATACACAAATTGTTACGATTGATAAAGGAAAGCGCAAATGGGTTTTAAGTTCACTTTGCGACCTTAAAAAGTGACATGAATTGTAAAGAATTTTGTAACATCTAAAATAGTCTGTGATTAGAAATACAAATAAATATGATCATTGAAGTGAAATATAATGAAATCAATTCAACTCTGTTTCCATGATTAAAATATAAATTGATATTCAGAATGATTGTGAGTTTGTACACTGCAATGTCTTCAGATAAGTTCGTTTGCTGAGATATAATTCCACATTTACACCCATTACTGAACTGAGCAATTATTGGCTATTAGCAACACATAGATTTTCAAAATTCTGTTAGTGCAGTTAGAAGAATCAGAAATGTGATTTTGCAATGTGTAGCGACGAACAGAAATTATTGCAGTGAAAACCTCAATCTGCAAGGGTGAGATTACTGTGATCATTCATATGAGCAAAAGTCAGATACGTGTATTTACAATGAGATTTGGATGGTAAGTCGTGGATTCCATTATGGGATAGTTGACCTGAAAGAAAAATGCATTTTCATCTTGTAGTATTGTTCCAATGGATTAAGTTAAAGAATAGATTAAATTAATTCATGAATTTCACTATAACCTTCAAAGGACAAACTTAAATTATTTCACAATTATTGTAATGATAATGACTCGATAATTATTTTTGTTAACCTGAACAAATAAATTGACTAAATATTTTGAAAGTACTTTGCTCTGATGTTGATTGGATGTTCATTAAGATCGGTAAACTGAAGAATAAAATATATTAATGGATGAAAAGAAAAAATGAGCCATTCATTAATTTTGCTCAAAAATGCAGATGATACAAGAATTATGTATTTCGTTCTATTGATTACTTGAAGGAACATGTATTTTTAATTGATGTAAGTTTGCAGTGCACATGATCCATAAAAGCAAACATTCATTTAATGTGATTAATCAGCTGAAGGATACATTCCTCTTTTGCTTTTTTTTAAAGCAGGACTTTCAAGAATTCAAAAATGATTAAATTTGTTGAACTGAACGGCAAATCTATGTGACTTCACTTCGCACAAAAAACAGCACAGGAAATTTAGAACATTTTTATCACAAGCTGGATATGGCATTCAAAACAAGATAAATGTTTGTACTGAATTGAAATCGAAGCAAGTCAAACAGGATTCCACTATTAAAATAAAAATCAATTTGCATCCCATTACTGAAATAAAAATCAACTAGGATGGCAGTATTACCATAAAAACCAGCATTTGCTGTAATTGTACAATGATACCATGCGATATGCGTCCATCAGTTGATGTACTGAAACATGATTCCAAACTTAAAGCTGGATCTACTGTATTTGAACAATTATTAAATATTGGAAACAAGAAATAATTTGTATTTAAATCAGTGAATGTCAAACTTTAAATTGGCAAGAAATCTCATATTGCTGTGCAACTGTGTGATGTGTAGACATGCACAGAAATTATTGGAGTGAATAGCAATCTAACATGTGTTAAATAATAAGACTGAATATTAATTTCATGATGATTTTGCGCATTCACATCAGAAGGGATAATATGTTTACTATGAACGGTGGATGGGAAATCATGGGTTCTTTTGCAAATGTGTTAACCTGGAAAGAATGATTACAATTTTACATTTTAATATTGATGCTAATAAACAATGGATTAAACTAAAATGTGAATCTCACGATGCCTGTGACAAAGACTAAACAAAATTACTGTCTGATTATTGAAATGGCAATAAATTGATAATTAATGTTAGAGGTCTGGCAAATTAAATGATTAAATATTTTCAAATTAGTTTGCTCTAATGTTGATTAGACATTCAGTAAGATAGTGAATTGAAGATTAAAATGACATGGTGATGTTTTGAAAAACAAAAGACATTGAGGGATTATTAATCAGTATTGTTTGGTTCATAATTCTCAGTTATTTAAGAATTCCTTTCTCTGCTTTTTTTCTCAATGAAAATAGTACATTTCCTGCAATTTTTCATCTCATCAATATATAGACATTCAAGTCACAATTAGGACAAAAATAACTAGATGAGGAATGTGGGTATCCTATAAAAATACAGTCACTGGCATTTACAGAGGATTTTTTTTCAATATTTGGTCTGAATAAACAAATGAGTAATTTTCATGGAGATTTGTTTTAAAATCTTGCAGGTATTGATGTACTCAGCCACAATTACACATTTATAATTGATGATTGCACTGGAAAATTATTGGAAATCTTTCAAATATTCAGGAATATCATCACATATACATTTTAATATTAATATCCTCAGGCATTATTATTAAAGAATGATTATCAATCTGATCAACATGTAGTGTGTCAATTATCTCTTGCAGATGACTTGGATGGGGTGATAACCGGATGTGTGCTGTGGATATACAACCCAAGCATATGTTACCTACGAAGCATTTTCCACTGAACAGTAATTACATGGCCTTGAAGACAGTCATGTGTTTTTATGTATCACAGTGTTTGTGTGCACATTGATTTCAATAATGTTAAGCGGTTTTAAATGGTTTGGAAATGACTAATAGTCGAGTGATAAAGGTCCGACTATGTCCATGAACTGGATTGAAAGCTTCCAGCAGGGTGACTCCAACACCCTTTAATATTGCCATGGTGGAGAAGTGTAAAGTGCTGAGCCACTGGCAGGAAGTCAAGATGACAGCAACTCTGGATGAAACTCCTCCAATACACAACTATTTAGCTGGTTGTAACTGGATCCCCCTGAAACTTTGTGATCTCTTTGACTTGGGTTTCCACTCTTCTCCGTAGCCATCTGATACTAGCTGTTGTTTCATTGAGTTTAGCGAATTTTCTGCTCAGCCCAGTTAGTCCAGCTTTGGGTGAATTGAGAATGTCCAATTTAGGATCGATGGTCATTTGACGTCAGTGGATAGTTAAATATAATTCACTTTTGTAATAACAATTAAGTAATAATTATTTTAGTCATTTAACAAATAAAACGATTCAATATTTTCATGCAGTTTACACTGACATTGATTAGATACATATTAAGATCGATAAACTGAGAATTAGAATGTTTTGGCAGGATTGATGAATTGCAAAAGTGTATACTAGAAGGAATTGTTTTTCATTCCATTGTATAGGCTGTTCAATAATTCTGTATATCCTTCCATTTGTTTCCTTGTAGAGAATACTCATTTCTAATACATATAATTTTACTATGAGCAATGTTTTGACATTTGAATTCGAGGTGGAAAGAAAATGAGGAGCAATTAACAGGAATGTTTTACAGAATTAAAGACACAGTAAATTAAAATTACAGTGGCAACTTTCAGTATTTGTTCTGAATAGGCAGATATTTTTTTTTTAATGGACACGAACTCAAAATATTTACATCTATGATTGTACTCAGGCAAAATTGCACAATTTTTGTGATATTTGAACTGGAAAGCAGTTTGGAAGCTTGCTACAATTTAGAACTATCAACATTTCAATCTTTTTGCTGTTGCATCCTTGATAATTTATGATAAAGTATGACTATTGCTTTAAGCAACAAGAATCATATGCAATTACTGAATTGCAATATAAGATATCAATTGCATTTATTGGATGGAATGACAACCGAATGTTTACTGGGTTTATTGATCTCAGGAACAATAAGATACTTACTCAGATTGCTATCCTGAACAGTAATTATGGAATTCCCTCAGCGTGGAAGCATATTATTCAGCCCATCAATTGCACACTACTACACCGAAGATTATCCCACCCAAACTCATCTCCCTTCCATATTCCTGTAACCTTGCATTATAGCCAAGAAGACCTTTGTGTGGCTTTATGTGCAATAGTTTGTGTGAGTATTGATTTCAATAACATTGATATATTTTATATGATGTAACAACAGATTGACAATTGGGTGTTAAGATCTTAGTTAAATTCAACAAATGTTTGGCTTTTACTGGAATTCCACCGGGAAACATTCTTAATCCACAATGCAACAAGCAAGATATATGAGAGATGTGAAAAGCTTATTTTCAAATGAACACACTCCAATATTTTCAAAGCATTTTAATCTTACAGTCAAAATGAACAGGTAAATGGAAAAATAAAAACAATTTTCTGACAATTCATAAATTGAACAATAATTTAAAAATCATTTTTATGAAAGGACAGAGTAATATTTAGATGAATCACAACATTTAGTTACAAAGTAGTTAATCAGTTGACTGTCAAGAAATAGGTAGTGGGATTTGTTAGTCTACTGAAGAAGAAATCAACTTTACTTCAAATTTATAGTATGAAAGAATAATGTTTCAAGTGTTTCGATTTTTTCAAAGGGGCAAGTCCAAACAAAAAAGAATGATCAATTGGATTAAGATATTTTAACCTTTAGATTACATTAGATTCCCCACAGTGTGGAAACAGGCCCTTCGGCCCAATAAGTCCACACCAACTCTCCAAAGAGAAACCCACCCAGACCCATTCCCCTACATTTACCCCTGACTAACCCATCTAAAGCTACGGGCAATTTAGAATGACCAATTCACCTAACCTGCATATCTTTGGACTGTGGGATGAAACCGGAGCACCTGGAGAAAACCCACGCAGACACGGAGAGCATGTGCAAACTCGACACAGACAGTTGCCACACAGAATTGAGGCAGCAGTGCTAACCACTGAGCCACCGTGCCACCCAAATTCTGCGCCATTTCTGCAACATTCTCAAATATTCTTCAGGAACTTATAAGCAACGTAATTAGATACAGGTATCCCCCGCTATCCGAAAGTAGAGCATTGCAATGAAACCTTTCATGAGCTGAAATGGTGTAAATCGAAAAAGCATTAATTTGTATGGGAAAAAAAATCCTCCAATTTCCTAAAAGCTAAAATCCACTTCGGATTTCTTTCAGCGAGAGAAAACACGTACTAAGGTAATTATTTTGGAAAAGCAAAGTGGCGTAAAACAAACTTTTTCAAAGTAGAGGATACCTGCACACATATTTCTTGGTAATGTGACAAAAATAGCAATCAGATTTTGTGATTATTGCAACGAATAATAGATAGAAGCAGATCTAATGTTGGATTGAAAAGTCTGTGCTTAGTTATTTTCTAATCAACATTCAGAGTTGTTCTGATACAGCTCAATTGAAGGTGTAATTTGAAACCTTGCCTCCTGGTCTTGTAGTAGAGACACTACCACAGCTCCACAAGCTCCTTTGAAAATGTTCCCACCCAGGACGGGCAGGACTGTAATGGCATATTTAATGTGGTTACTCAAATGAAAACTAATCAGCTGTTTATTGTAGTAATTGGAGTGGGAATTAATTAGGTAGTTTGTGTGTGTAATGGACTGGAAATGAAATAGTAATTTACATTAACAATAGAGTAAAGGAATGATGTTCTTAAGTAAATAGGAATCTCATGACAATTCTTCAAACGACAAATTGACTGCGTGGTCATTGTACGTTGATTTAAAAAAAATGCATCAGTCATTCAATGTGAATATTCAGCTGAAGACAATTTCTCTTCCTTCCAAGAATGCACAACTTCTACAAATTCAAAATTAACAGTCTTTGATGAAGAAAGGAACAAACAAATGTCAATTCTACTTTCTGTACATAAAAGTGAGATGAATTTTAAGTAAGTTTTACGAATGAGTAAAGGAAACTCTTACTGTTAGCATGAAGTAAAATATAACCAAATCAATTCAAATTTGTTTCCTCAGTTAAAATACAATTTGATAGTCACTGTAATTGAGACGTTATAGACTGCAATATCGTTATATTAATTCAATACTGAGACATAATTCCACATTTATACCCCTAACAGTGAAGGGAACGTGGGCCACGAGTTGGAAGAGGTATGGGAGGTCCTTAATGGTTGATATGCTCCAACAGGTTGATGTTAAGACGGAGGATGTGCTGAAAATATTGCAAAACATGGGGATAGATATGTCTCCTGGGCCAGAACGGATGAAACTAAGGTCGTTATGGGAAGCAAGGGAAGGGATTGCTGTGCATTTCGCAAAGATGTTTGCATCTTCACTGTCCACTGGAGTTCCACCAGATGTTGGAAACCATTATTCAATGTTCAAGAAAAGGATTGGGATAATCCTGGAAATTATAGACAAGTCAGTCTTGCATCAGTTGTGGGCAAATTACTGGAAAGGATTCTGAAAGACAGGATTTATGATTATTTGGAATAGTATAGTCAGCATGGAGCAGGTTATGCCTCACAAACCTTAATGAATTCTTTAAAGATGTGACAAAACACGTTGATTCCAGAACAGTGTATGTGATGTATATGGATTTTAGCAAATTGTTTGATATGGATCCTATGGTAGATTCATTCAGAAAGTAAGGAGACATGGGATACAGGAAACCTGTCTGTCCAGATAATAAATTGGCTGGCCCACAGATGACAGAGTCACAGTAGATGGAAACTATTCAGCTTGGAGCATGGTGACGAGTGGTGTTCTGCAAGATTCTGTTCTGGGACCTCTGCTCTTTGTGATTTTTTTAAATAACTTGGATGAGGAAGTGGAAGTGTGGGTTAGTAAGTTTGCCGATGACACAAAGGTTCGTGGACTGGTGGATCGTGTGGAAGGCTGTTGAAGGTTGGAATAGCACATTGACAGAATGCAGAGCTGGGCTGAGAAATGGCGGATGGAGTGCCACCTGGGAAAGTGTGAGTGATTCATTTTGGAATTTCAAATTTGAATGCAGAATACAGGGTTAAAGGCAGGATTCCTGGCAGTGTGGAGGAACAGAGGGACCTTGGGGACCATATCCATAGTGCCCTCAAAGTTGCCACTCAAGATGATAGGGTTCTCAAGAAGGCGTATGGTGTGTTGGCTTTCATTAGCTGGGGGATTGAGTTTCAGAGCCAGGAGGTTATGCTGCAGCTTTATAGGGCCCTGGTTAGACCACACTTGGAATATTGCGTTCATTTCTGCTTGCCTAATTTTGGGAAGGATGTCGAGGCTTTTGAAAGGGTTCAGAGGAGATTTACCAAGATGCTGCCAGGACTGCAGTGCAGGTCATATGAAGAAAGGTTGAGGGAACACGGGCTTTTCTCATTGGAGTGAAAGAGGATGAGAGGTGGCTTGATATAGACGTACAAGATAATGAGAGGCATAGATAGAGTGGATAACCAGACACTTTTTCCAAGGATGGATGTGCTGATCACAAAAGATATTTTTTAGGTAAATGGGGAACGTTTTAGGGGGATGTCAGAGATAGTTTCTTTACAGATAATGATGGATGCGTGGAATGCCCTGCCAGTGGTGGTCAGAGAATCAGATCCATTAGGGACTTATAAGTGACTTTTGCATAGGCACATAGATGATAGTAAAATGAAGGGTATGGAGGTTAGTTTGATCTTAGTGGAGGATAAAAGGTCAGCGCAATGTGGTGGGCCAAAGGGTCTGTGCTGTGCTGTTTTATTCTACATTCTATGTGCTGAAATGAACAATTATTATATATTAGCAACAAAGAGATTTTCAAACCTCTATTAGGGAACTTCAGAATAATGATAAATCTCATCTTACAATGTGACTGTGCCATCTGCAGAAATGAACAGGAATTGTTGCAGGGAAAATTACGGTTTTCTAAATTTAAAGGGCTGAGATTACAGCGATCATTCAAATGAGCAAAAATCAGGTTTTTGCAATGCGTGTTTCATCAGAAATGATTGATTCTTTTCGAGGTGTGTTGATCTGAAATAAAATGGATTTTTATCTTACTGTATTGGTACAAGGAAACAGTGGATTAAATTCAAATATTAACCCACTGTACTTGTCAGAAAGACTAAGTTAAAGCTTTGTGTAATAATTGTAATGCCAATGACTTAATAATTGCTGTTAGAATCCTGAAAAAAAGATATTGTACTATTTGCCCCACCAGTCAATAAACTAATTTAAAATGTCAACCTCAGTATACTTATTAGCCAGACTGATTTAAATTATTATGCAATTATTGTGATGGTAATCACTTGATAACTAATGCTGGAGCTTAAACGTCTAGACTGGGTCTGCGGCTGGTGGTGAAGGAACCAACAAGAGAAAAAAGACATACCTGACCACATCCTTACTAATCTGCTTGCTGCAGAAGTCTCTGTCCATGAGAATATTGGTAAAAGTGACTACTGCGCTTGTGGACATGAAATCCTGCGTTCACATTGAGAATAACCTCCATCGTGCTGTGTGGCACTATCACCGTGCTAAATGAGACAGACTTCAAACCATTCTAGCAGCTCAAGACTGGGCATCGGTGAGGCGCTGTGGGCCATCAACAGCAGCAGAACTGTACTCCAGCGCCCCCATGACTGGCATATCCTCCACTGAATGATGAACATGAAGCCAGGGTATCAATGCTGGTTCAATGCAGACTGCATGAGGGAATGCAAGAAGCAGCATCAGGCAAACCAAAAAATTAGGTGTCAACCTGGTGAAGCTACCAATCAGGGCTCCTTGCGTGCCAAATGGCATAAACAGCAAGTGGCAGACAGAACTAAGCAATCCCACAACCAATGCATCAGATCTCAGAATTGCAGTTCTTCCACATTCAGTTGTGAATTGTGGTGGACATGAAAACAGCTCACTGGCGGAGGAGGCTTCACAAATATCCCCATCGTCAATTATGGGGAAGCCCAGCACATCAGTGCAAAAGGTAAGGCTGATGCATTCAGAACAATCTTCAGTCAGAAGTGCCGAGTGAATGATCCATCTCGGGCTCCTGCAGTGGTCCCAGCATCACAGATTCCAGTCTCCAGCCAATTAGTTTGAGTGGAGTTTGCACATTCTCCCCGTGTCTGCGTGGGTTTCCTCCGGGTGCTCCGGTTTCCTCCCACTGTCCAAAGATGTGCAGGTCAGGTGAATTGGCCATGCTAAATTGCCCGTAGTGTTAGGTTAAAGGGGTAAATGTAGGGGTATGGGTGGGTTTCGCTTCGGCGGGTCAGTGTGGACTTGTTGGGCCGAAGGGCCTGTTTCCACACTCTAAGTAATCTAATCTAAAATGTGGCTGGAGGTACTGGATACTGCAAAGGCTACGGATTCTGACAACATTCCAGCAATAGTACTGAAGAAGTATGCTCCGGAACTTGCTGCTCTCTTAGCTAAGCTCTTCCAGTACAGTTACAACATTGGCATCTAACCGACAATGTGGAAAATGGCACAGTTATGTCCTGTACACAAAAAGCAGGACAAATCCAACCCGGCCAGTTACTGCCCAATCATTCGCCTCTCCAACATCAATGAAGTGATGGAAGGGCTCAGCATCAGTGCTATCAAGCAGCATCTCCTCAGCAATTACCTGCTCGGTGACGCCCAGTTTGGGTTTGCCCAGTGTCATTCAGCTCCTGATCTCATTACTGCCTTGGTTCAAATATGGACGGAACAGCTGAATTCCAGAGGTGAGGTAAGAGTGACAGCCCTTGACATTAAAGCTGCTTTTGACTGAGTATGGCATGAAGGAACTCTCGCAAAATTGGTAACAATGGGTACCGGGGGCAAACACTCCGCTGGTTAGATTCATACCCGGCATAAAGAAAGATGGTTCTGGTTGTGGAGGGTCAGTAATCTCAGCTCCAGGACATATCTGCAGGAGTCCCTCAGGGTAGCTCCTCGGCCCAACAATCTTTAGCTGCTTTATCAATGACCTTGCCACGGTCAGAAGTGGAACGTTTGCCGATGATTGCACAGTGTTCAGCACCATTCGCGATTCCTCAAGTATTGAAGAAGTCCATGCTCAAATGAAACAAGATCTGCACAACACGCAGGATTGGGCCGACAAGTGGCAAGTAACATTTGCGCCAGACAATGACCATCACCAACGAGAGACATTCTAACCACTGCCCCTTTACATTCAACAGCATTACCATCACTCCATCTCCCACTGTTACCATTGACCAAAAACTCAACGGACTCACCACATAAACACAGTGGCGACAAGAACAGGTCAGAGACTCGGGTACTGTGACAAGGAACTCACCTCCTGGTACCTCAAAGTCTATCCCCCATCTACCAGGCACAAGTCAGGAGTGAGATGGAATACTCTCCACTTTCCTGGACGGGTGCAACCCCAATGACACTCAAGAAGCTCGACAGAATCCAGGGAAAAGCAACCTGTTTGATTGGCACCACATCTACAAGCATTCAATCCCTCCACCGTCAGCCATCAGTAGCAGAAGTGTATACTATCTACATGGTGCTCTGCAGAAATTCACCGAAGCATCTTAGACTGCACCTTCCAAACCCACGATCACTTCCATCCAGAAGGACAAGTGCAGCAGGTACTTGGAAACATCACCACCTACAAGTTTCCTTCAAAGCCACTGACCACCTTGCCTTGGCAATATATATTTGTTTCTTCACAGTCATTGGGCCAAAATCCTGGAATTCCCTCCCTAATGGCATTGTGGGTCAAAAACCCACAACAAGTGGACTGCAGCGATTCAAGTAACCAGCTCAGCACCATCTTCTCAAAGGCAAATAGGGATGCCCAAGTCACACAAATGAATTTTAAAAAAACAATTGAAGGAATCACTGAGGATGGAAAAGACACAAAATGTACTCTGTGTTGAGGATTTCAATGTTCACCATCAAGAGTGGCTCGGTGGCAGTACTACTGATGGAGTTGGTTGGGTCCTAAAGGACATAGCTGTGAGCCCGGGTCTGCAGTCGTTGGGGAGGGAATCAACAAGAGGGAAAAACATACCTGAGCTCATTCTTACCAATCTGCCAGTTGCAGATGCATCTATCCATGACGGTATCAGTAAGAGCAACCACAGTATAGACATTGTGGAAACAAGTCCCACCTTCAAATTGAGAATAACCTCCATCGTGTTGTGTGGCAGTATGACCGTGCTAAATGGGACAGACTTTGAAACGATCTAACAGCTCAAGACAAGGTGTCCATGAGGCACTAGGCCCCCAGGAGCAGCAGAACTGTGCAGTAGCACAATATGTAACCTCATGGCATGACATATCCCCCACGCAACTATGACCATAAAGCCAGGGGGTCAATCCTGATTCAATGGAGAGTGCAGGAGAGCATGCCAGGAGTAGCATCAGGCCTGCCTAAAAATGAGGTGCCAATCAGTTGAAGCGACCAAACAGCAAACTTGCATGTCAAACTGTATAAGCAGCAAATAATAGAGCTAAGTGGTGCAGCAACCAAAAGATCAGATCTAAGTTCTGCATTCCTGCCACATCCAGTCGAGAATGGCTGTGGACAATTTAACAACTCACTGGAAGAGGAGGTTCCACCAGTATTCCCATTGACAATGATGGAAAAGCGTAGCACATCAGTGCAAAAGATAAGGCTGAAGCTTTCTCGGAGCTAAATATTCAAAGTCTTACATCCAAACGAAAAGACAGGCAAGTGGGCAGGGGTTGCCTGATCAGTAAGAAATGAAGTTAAATCAATAGCATAAATGAAGTGGAGTCAGATAATGTAGATTCACGAAGGTAAAAGCACCATAATGGGAGTTATCTAGAGACCTCCAAGAAATAGTCAAGATTTGGGGCATAACACACATGAGGAAATAGAAAAAGCATGTAAGAAAAGCATGGTTACAGTAATCGGGGGGATTTCAAAATGCTGGGGTACTGAGAAAATAGGGTTGACAGTAGATTGCAAGAAAATTAATCTATGGAATTTCTGGAAGATAGCTTTTCAGAGCAGCTTGTGGACCCCAGTAGAGAACAGGCAGTACCAGATTTAGTGTTGTGCAATGAGGCAACCTTCATAAGGGAGATTAACTTGAATGAACGCTGAGGTGGCAGTGACCCTAATATGATAGAATTTACTTGGCAGTTTGAGAGAGGGAAGGTGGAATCAGATGTAACTCTATTACAGCTAAATAAAGGCAACTACTGAGACATGAGGGAGAAGCTGGAGAGAATTGACTGGGAGAAGAGCCTAATAGGACAGATAATGGAACAGCAATGGCAGGGGTTTCTGGGAGTTATCCGGGTGACACAGCAAACATTCATCCCGAGGAGAAAGACACGTATTAAAGAGGGCATGAGGCAATCATGGCTGACTCGGGAAGTCAGGGACAGCATAAAAGCAAAAGAGAAATCACATCATGTGGCAAAGTGCAGAGGGAAACCAGAGGATTGGGAAGCCTAGAAACACCAATGGAGGATAATGAAGAAAGAAATAAGGAGGGAGAAGATTAAGCATGAGGGAAAGCTAGTCAGTAATATTAAAAACAAGATTGCCAGAGTGTTTCGAGATATACAAAGTTCAAAAGAGGCAAAAGTGGACATTGGGCCGTTGGAAAATAAGGCTGGCAGAATAGTTACGGCTAACAAAGTAATGGCTGAGGAGCTGAATAAGTACTTTGCATCAGTCCTCACGGTGGAAGACACGAGCAATATCCCAAAACTTTAAGAGAGTCAAGGGGACAGAGATGAGTACGATGGCCATCACCAAGGAGAAGATGCTGGAAAACTGAAAGGTCTGAAAATAGATAAAACAACTGGACCAGATGTACTACTCCCCAGAGTTGTGAAGGCAATAACTGAAGAGATAGTGGTGGCTTTAGTTGTGAGCTTTCAGGTATCACTGGACTCAAGGCGGGTCCCAGAGGACAGGAAAATTGCTAATATAACCCCCCAGTATAAGAAGGATGTAAGGTAAAGGAAGCTATCAGCTGATAAGCCTGGCCTCAGTCGTTGATAAATTGTTAGTTAATATTACTGACAAAATGTTACCAACTGGTTACTTCAATTCCAATGCAATCTTTACAAACAGACCAAGTACCTTTCAGGTGACAACAACTTTTCTAATAACTTTTCTCAATCTCTCTCTCTCTCTCTCTCCTTGTTTTTCGTTAAACAATGGAGGGAGGGCTGGAAACACCACAGTGATGTAAGATATGTGTAATAAGTGAGGCATTGACTTGTAGACTCCTCGCAGTGAAGCAACACATTCACTGCATCATAAACATAAAACAACATTTCAACCCCACTCACACCCAGCGTGACAGAAATAAAATGTGGATTGGTTGGACAGGCTGGGTTTGTTTCAGCTGGAGTTTGGGAGAGTGAGAGGTGATATGACTGAAGTGCATAAGATCCTGAACGGTTTGAGAAGGAGGATGTGGAAAGGATGTTTCACTTGTGGGTCATTCCTGAACCAAAGGGAACTGCTTTAAAATTGGGTTTATGCTTTCAGGACAGGGCTGACGAGATTTGTTTCCTCTCAGAAGGCTGTGCAACTTTGGAACTCTCTGCCGCAGAAGGTGGGTGCACTGAGTATTTTAAGACACAGGTTGATAGATTCTCGTTAAGGGGCGTTGCGGGGAGATGGAATGCAAATCACGAACAGATCAGGCCTGGTCTTTTTGAATGGTGGAGCAGGCTCGTGGGGATGAATGGTCACCTTCTGATTCTCTCTCACATGATCATAGGACTGAGAGCTTTGTTTAAAATACATTCACTGGATGTAGTTACCACTGGCTAGGGCAGCATTTATTACCCAGCCAGCAGGTAAGAGTCAACTACATTGCTGTGGGTCAGTAGTCACATGTGGGCTAGACCAGGTAACAATAGCAGCTTCCTTCCCTCAAGGACATCAGTGAACCCAGGTGGGTTTTTCCTGACAATCGACGATAATTCATGGTCATCAAAAGCCTCATATGTCGAGATTTACACTGAATTCAAATTCCACATCTGCCGTGGTAGGATTTGAATCAGGGTCCCCAGAATAATAACGGTTCAGCAATGATACCATGAGGCTGTTACCTATCTACAAAGGGAGAGTTTTAAGTTTGGAAACCAAAATCTTGATCAAACAAGTGGATGTTAAGGAGAGCCCATGAAATGGAGGAGAGTCGAAGGGAATAGGGGAAGAGAATTATCAAGCTTGGATTCAAGGCAGCTGAAACTAAGGCCACCAACAGGGAGGAGAATAAAATAAGAAACTGTCAAGCAGCTGGAATTGGATAAGTGCAGATACCTCAGGGAGGTGTGGAACTACACGGATGGACAGGGTGAAGGCACGGGTAGGTTTAGAAGCAGCAAACCAAATTTTGAAATTATCTTTCTGAACGCAATGCAGATCAGGTTAAACCTGAGGTAGATGTCTTACGCAACTTGCTGTAAGGACACAGACAGTAGAATCTGAGATGATCATGAGGAAATGGAGGTAGCATTTTGGAGACAAGCTTGGACTGTATTGGAGTAGTCACGCTGAGAGGGATCAAATGTTGGATGGAGGGTTTCAGCAGCTGATGGACTGATGCTGAGGAGAGACAGTGAAAACTGAGCAAGTGACCATTGCCTAATAGGACAGAGAAACTGATCATCACCAGAAACTGACTGACCACATGGCTGTCAGTGAATCCAACACAAGTGAATGGAACATTGCCCAGAGCCAGTTTCTGAAACATTCAACACAACCAGGAAATTGAAAGTGAATAATTAGCTGAAAACAAGGCCACTGCTCTGTTAGAGTCAAAACCATTCAATGTTGAGTTACTTAACATTACTGATTAACAGAATAGTCTAATCTGCAGAAAGTACTCTCCCAGAATCATGGTAAAAGGGAAAATAAAAAAGCAGTGACATAATGAAACAACTGCTTGTATGAAAACAGCTCAGACCAAAGGGGCGGAATCCTCAACAAACTGACAAACGCAGATACCATCAGATTTGTAGACAGAGATTGGAATTCTTTGGAAAAACCGTTCCCTGCTGATGGTGTGTGCTGGAAACCATTCTCAGTGTGATCTGCCACTTCTTTCCTTTGAAATGAATTTTTGCTTGCCCTAAGAAAAGCAGGCGTATTGCTCACTGGCCCCCTGATTTACAGACAAAGGAAACCTGATAAGGGTCTCTCAGACAAATTAAGCGATTAGCGACAGTCCATTGCACACAACAAGAGTTTCGAATATAACAGATTCTAGTAAAACCAACAATGCAACGAAAAAGGCCAATTAATCTTTACACTCATGCAGCTTCTCTCAATCAAATAATCCGGGTCAATTTCTAAACGTTTTTAAACTAGTCATATCAAGGTATACATATTTGTTTCCTATCCTAATTTCCTCCAAAAATATCTGATTATTCTTTTGAAAATATATTTTAGATGTTCAATTAATAATCACAATTTATTTCAAATTATTCCTAGTGCAGAACAACTTGCAAACTAAAATATTTTTTCATGTCAATATGGACACTCTATAACAAAGTTTTCAGTTCAATCATATGTCCAAATATTGTTTCGGTTCATTATTGCAGTGAAGCTAAAATTAAAGTCTGTTTTTTTTCTGATATCCTTCCATTACTTTATGCCCTGATTACAATGCATGGTCTAACAGTTGACAAGCATTGAATAACATTGAATTTTCAATGCAAGAACTGGTACAAATAATCACATATTATTGAGCTCATTTATGGTTGTTGATTTCCGGGATTATTTTCACAGTATGATCACGTTAATTTCACTTAAATACTGACAGTAGAATTTTCACCTCTATAATTATGTCGAGTGAATCTCAAATTATTCTTATTTCAAGTAAAACCAAATTAACATTTTGTTCTGTTTTATTCCAGGAATGACGGAATGTTACATTATTATGAGAAACAGGAACAAGTGAAGATGGTGGCTCTCAGATGTGAGGCCTTAAAGCCAAAGGGCCAGATCGTAGTTATAGTGGGGGAGGTACCTAGTGCCCCGCTCTCCTCAGAAAGCAGTGAAGATGGTGACACTGACTGGAACGGGTTAGATGATACAGCTCCCATGCATGGACAGAGGAACGGCCATGGATGGTATGGCCCACCATTCTGTAAGGCCCGGAAGGCAGTGTCTATGGCACCACTGGGCATCAAAGCTCAAACTTGGACAGACGGGAGGGGCAGCGAATGGAACTGACAGAAACCAAACCTGAACCGTTCACCCGCTGAACGACAGATGTTGGTGAATGAACACCGAGCCTGGTAGAGAAATGGTAATAATGGGCCTTATTGGGAGAATATGGATGAATTAGTAGAGGTACACAGTCTCAACAATGATGATGTGCATACCCTCCTTCAAGCCAAGATGCCCTGACGTGTACAGCAGAACCTGTCGCTGCAATGAGAGGTTGCGGGTGTGACCCGGTTCCCCCCAGAGCACAGCCGATCAATGGCTCCAGGCAATTACAGATATTGCAGGAACACACTGGGGAAGAGGACAGACTGAATGGGCTAAAATAACCTTGGTGACTCAGGGACCCATGGGTAATACAGAGGATAATACAGAGAGGAAGCCTGAGGTGTGTAAGGACCACAGGGGATTAGCAAACCCCATCCTGCGATGATGAAATCAGTTTGATGTATTTAAAATGGTACTACATTTAACTGTAATTATAAACATGGGACTCCCAGTGGGAGATAATTCTAACAACATTCTGAATTGAACCACAAAGCTGCAACTGCAATGTGGTAACTGGGCCCGGCCCAGGGATTGGAACTGAGACATTTGTGGACTGTGATCTCAAAGGAAGGGAGCAAACACAATTCTGACAGATTAGTTCTCAAAGATGAGTAGCAGGTTTGAGACAAGGCAGGTGGTATGCCATCTTGCACTTAGCTTAATTGCATTTCGCTTAATTGCATTTCTTATCTACAGTCGTATTTTGCAAAGTATAAAGAACTGCGTGTTTTTTTTCCATGGTTGGGGAGTTTTATCCTCGTTGATCACAGTTGCTGCTTCTCGCTCCCCAAATCAAATCATAGGATCTATAACAAAACAATAAACTGCAGCTGCTGGAGATCTGAACCCCAGAAACAAACTGCTGGAGAATCTCAGCAGTTCTGAGGGCATCGGTGCAGAGAAAAACATGTTACATTTCAAGTTTACTGACTCTTCGTCCGAACGGACAAAAGGTCATGAGACTTTGAACTTACAATGTTTTGTTCCCCTCAGAGATGCTGCTGGACCTGCGGTTCTCCAGCACTGTGCTTTCTATATTGAGCTTTATTTACAAAACAGATCGGAAAAATACTGATCTCCAAAAGTGAAAGGTTCATTGCAAATACGAGCATAGTTTCCACACTTGAGTTACACAAGCACACCTCCGTTTAAAAACAAGATTTAACTCAAAGTGATATTCTATCTCAAAACTAGCCAAGTTACACCAGTCATAAAGCTCCTCCACCCAATGAGGCACTTCAGCACAACATCCTGCAGTGTTGCACACAGCCACCTTTACGAAAGAATGATCACATGTCACAAAATTGAATGCCGAGAACATGTCTCTTGAAAGGAGCTGAAATCAAACTCTCAATTTTTGGAAGGATTTTTATTAAACCTGATTGAACATTTAAACCTCAGAGCATAATCTTTGCTTTTTTAAACAACGTGTGTGGGAAACATCCCACATCTTGCTAAAGGTTCAGTTCGGTCTGATACACAGAGCCAAAGGTCAAGCAAATATCACACTTTCCATTCACTTCTACAAATTGTTTGTAAAATCATGTCACGTTAAAGGATTGGATAATAAATGTCATTGTATGCAATAAGAGTGAAGCCTGTGACAGCAGATTTAGCTTTGGAGGGCAGTGTATGTGCTTTCTAAATTCTGGGAGCACTTTGGGAGACTGTTCCCAGATGGTGATAGTGAGCATATCTGGAATGCACTGTTCAGATTTGGGAATCCTTGGGAGACAATCTGTGGTTTCATTAATAACTTGGCTTGCGTTGTTGAGCTACAGTAAGCAATTCATAAAGTTACTTATGTATTATTGTTGACTACCTGAATGGTATTAAAATCTGCCAGGTTGCCTTCAATAGTGTGAATGCATCTATTGTAAATATTTGGAATATTCCAGAACTGCCCAGTGCTTGGCAAATTCAGGGGGGACAAAAAAATCACATTGAGTAATTTGAAATTAAGAATCCAAGAGGACTTAACCACTGAAGTATTCAATTCAAATAGTTAAATGGAGTGCTCACATTTAAAATACATCTTATACATAGGAATGGATGGACTGACAGAATTGGGACCAAATTCCTGGCGGGGGCATGTGAAATGTGCTTTGATAAAGTCACCTGCATTTACCAACAATAATTTGGCAAGCTCGGAAATTTAAAAAAACAATACGAGCTTCATTGCTGCTCCAGTCGGGTCCCAAGCTCTGTGAAAAAAATAACAATGTTCAGGTTTATTGCATACACTCTGAAACACGTGTTTCTTCAAGAGATCTTGCAAGTTTCCCCAATGATCACAGTCCATCCAAATGATGTTGCTAACTTTGGCCAACTCATTTCTTTCCGAGCCTCTATAGCCTGAAGACTGACCAGAAGCAATTAGTCCACATACCGACGAGGATGTTTTCCTTCAGAATTGACTTCCATATATTCAGTGTCCAGAAAAGATAAAAAGCTTGTTACCATTTATAGAGCAATGATTCAGTGGGAGTAAAACGCCAACATTTTCTTGCTTAACAATCAAGCTGCCTAAATTTTAAACATGAACACTTCTTAATAACTCACTATAACCTAACGAAATATTTTATGCGAAACAAATCACATGATACATAGTTATTCAGATAATAAAACAAGTTTGGTCATTGAAGAACCCAGAGGAAAAGGTCATGAAACAATGTGAGTTTGATATTCCTCAATCATCGTTTCAAGTGCATTCTCTGCATAAATCCTCCTTTTCCTCCACGAAGTATTCAACTTCTTGAATAATTGAGAGAATGAAATCACAGTTGTACAACACAAAATCAGACCCTTCAGTCCATGCTGACCAGATATCCAAAATCAATCTAGTCCCATTTGCCAGCATTTATTCCATATCCATCTTAAACCCTTTCTACTGATTATCAGTTTATTTTACTTTATCAGCACTTCAAATACTGACATTTGATTTCTCCCAATATTGGTTAAAGAAATCATAAGTTCATTCATCTAAGTTAATTTTGTAATCTTTCACGAAGAAACAAGTGAGAACAACATATAGCTGAGTGCCAAACAAAATACTACAGCTGCGCGATATCTGGGAACACTCTAAAGCTGAGGCACTGATACTGCACAAGTTTGTCAGCACGGTTTCAATAATTTAGTAATGTCTTAGCCTTCACATAGTTAAGGTAAATGTGAGATACCTGAATTTCTTGAATTGGTTCCTATTGCACTTTCATCAACAAAAAATATTCTTGGTTTAATCTACTCAAAGGAGAAAGTGACGACCAAAGAAGCTGGACATCAGATCGAAAAGTGTCATGCTGGAAAAGCACAGCAAGTCAGGCAGCATCCGAGAAGCAGGAGAGTTGATGGTTCGGGCATAAGCCCTTCATCAAGAATCACAGGCTTCAGAAAAATAACTGGCATAGACTTATGCCAATACATATGTAGAAGGGTCAAAGCGGGTTACTACCAGATTAGAGACTAATTTCAGATTTGGTGCCATTCAGTGCAACATTTCAGTATGGTATTTACATATGTACCTAAAAGAGAAGTTGTTTATAATTACAAGCTCTAGAATGATTATAGAATTAAACCTGGAAATAAAGCTGGTGAACAAGAATGGCAAAGTGAAGTCCCATCAGTATCGCCTTGGGCAGTGTCAAGTAAGAATCTGAGAGCAGAGTTGCCACTTTGGTGTAACCTGCAGTCTGGCCAAATTGCAGCAAACATCTGTTCAATTTTATCTGCAAACTATTGAATGCAAAATCCTCCTTGCACAATAATGAGGCAGCATTTTGGGATGTCATTTTTAAAATATATTATTTTCAAAGTTACTCACAATTAAGAGTGATCACTTGGTGCTGTCTGCATAACACAGTACGAAAAGGAATTAACAGAAAAAACATTATAACCCAAATTCAGAGTCACTAATTTATTGATATTGCATGGGTCCAGCATTGATATGTAATCGATTTTTAAAAATAAATGCAGATACATTTACTAACTACATTGGAGTACAGTCACGTTTCTTACTGAACAGTGACAGGATTGGACAGAGTCCGCATGGATTTAAGAGAGGGGAATCATACTTAGCAAATCTACTGAAAGAACCTACAGAGTCGAATATTAAAGTACGAAAGTGCAAGACATTTAGAAAAGCTTATCATTAAACATGGTAGACTGGGTTTTGTGAAAGAGAAACGATATTTGACAAATTTGCGATAGTTCATTGAGGAGATAACAAGCAGGGCTGAAAAAGGGCAATCCAATGATGTTCTGTGTTTGGATTTTAAAAATCCAAATGATAAGGTGCTACTTAAAAGTTAATTGCACAATTTAGGAGCTCATGGTATCGGTGTATTGTATTAGCATGGACTGAGGATTAGTTAACCACACTGGCTGTTGCTGAGTCCTCACTTGCAGTGCTGTATACAGTGTTAGCTCCCATATTTAATAAAGGGTAAACCAACATCGGAGACCATTCAAAAAAGATTCACTTAGGTGCTTCGTGGACGAAAGGGTTGACCTATCAAGAATAGATAAGCAGGGGTGATCTTATGGAAACAAGATTCTGAGGAGCTTGACAGAGGAGATGTTGACTAGATCTTCTAGCACCAGTGAAGTCTCAAACCAGGGGACATTACATAAGGGAACATTCATTTTAGAAAAAGTAAAGAATTTTTTCTATCAGTGAATGGCTAGAATTTTCTCACCCAAACAATTGTGCAAGTTAAATGTGGGAGGGGAATGGTTGGGTTACTCTTCGGAGGGTTGTTCTGGCTTGTTGGGCTGAAAGGCCTGTTTCTACACTGTAGGGAATCTATGATTCTATATCAAATTATTTTTAAAGAGGGCAGATAGATTTTTGAAATATTGAGCAGTTGAAGGCTATGTGGATCAAGCATAAAAGAGGTGTTGAGGTCTGGGTTGGCCCAGCCATGATCTGATAGAATGGGGGAACAAGCTGGAGGGGATGAATGCCCTCCTCCTGCTCCGATTCCTTGAGACTCCATTTCATGTTTTTTTGGTTTCCAAAGAAGAGCATGATACAATGTGCAAAAGATCTCAGATGGGAAAATGGGGTGTTTATGTACTGATTCAGATGGCATTGATTCATCAATCATAGCTATGAAGCCATGAGTAGGAAGGCAATTCCCTCCATGAATAAAGGAAATCTACTGCAGAGCTCAAAAAAAGGGAATTCTTACCCTCAGTAAACTCTCCCATCACATTACCCAACATATCAGCTAAAGCAGGACGCACTGCGCATGCTCTAGTCAACATGGCGACCCCGGGTGATTGATATCAGCACCGGACTAATGAAATGACTGTGGGCGGAGCTGGAGGACCTAGCGGGAGGTTGGTCCTCCAACCAATCAAAGTGAATGTAGGGCGGAGCTAAACTAAACCATGTGATCACGCGCGCGGCGCAGAGTCGCTGCAATGAATGCTCGGGAAGTTCTGGAGAGAAAGGATATGGTAAGGAAAGAAATAAACAGGGAAACGGTAGAAAAACTGTGTTGCCATGAGCGGAGAGGTTTTGCAAACAAATTGTGCACGTCGGAAAATACAAATTTGAACGTCCCAGTCCCGTGTTTGCAGTAAATGAGGAATGGCCTCAGCGCGGCTGCAGGCCTGAGTGAGCGCCGCCATCTTTATTCGGGACAACGATTCACTGGACACGTGCAGCGCCGCCATCTTTGTAGATGGCAAGGTGCAGCTAGGCGCATGTGCAGCCTTTCTCAGTATAGAGTCATTGTGATCATACCAGCCAATACTGCTCTGATTCACCTCTGGGCTCCCTGATATCGCGCAGCTGTAGTATTTTGTTTGGCACTCAGCTATATGTAATCTAATCTAATCAAGTTGGAATCTCCTAGAAACCCGCAGATCTCCCCCTGAGTTGACTGCTGTTGTCCTCAAGGGTAATATGTACAGTAATCCTGGGCCACAAGGAGGGGATGGTGTGAGTTTCTAACCTGAACTGAGAGTGACAGATTTTATAAACTTGTATTACAGGATATTACAGGTGGACATTCAGATGGTAATCTCAGTAAATATTCTGCCAAACTCTGATTGAATTACTCAGTACATGTTTTAAAAAATTCTCAAGGTCAAGGACCAGGCTCGCAGGAAAGTAGTCTGACACAGAACAAACAGCCAAGAGGCGAGTCTGCTAGAATATAAGTGTTTTATTCCCCGCAGTGTCGCCACAACCAGTCTCGTACTTACAACGGGTCTGGTTTATACTCACTCTACATGTTACCCGAACTGGGAGCCGTCAGTTCTCGTAGAGCGGTTGCCAACAACCCACGCTCGGCGGTTAAACGTAACCCCGGAGCAGACTCTCCGAACTGGAGACTTTTCCAGCTGATATACTCTTTTCCAGATATAAACATTCATGTGAACAGCAGAGCAAGGCTAAAAAACACATTCCATTCTGGTTACATACAGATAAGAAGATTCACACGGGACTAAGCAACACCTCCATTCCGGTTAGATTCACACATGTATTGGGACATAATTTTTAACCGTTTCACCACATTCCACTGCTTGGAATTTTACACCACAGTACATCAGGACCTGGATATTTGCATTGTGTGTGTGTGAGTATTGTGTTTCAGATCAATCCCATTTGCTGCTTAAAAATTCTCCTTTGAATCATCGCATTCTCTCAAAAGGTCTCCCCAAACCTTCAATGTGTCATGTAATCCTTTTATGATGACCTGATGAGTGTAAGGTTTATTATTCGAATGTGTAATTTTTGTATAAGGATGTCTCAGAGAGGGAGCAGAATATTCTTAAAGGGGAGAATAACCATTTTGAGTGGAGGCTGTTGTTTATTGGTATCAATGACATAGGAATAGAAGAGTTCACATTGTTGGATCATTGGAATCTCTTGTGGAGTAGAATTGACCTCCATCAGAAGGATGGATTGTACTGGGAGTGGAAGGGAACAGTTGCTAGTGCTATTCAGGAGGCATTAAACCAGTGAAGGAATGTGGGTAAACCCAGAGAGAGAGTGAGGGAAGAGCTAAGTCTGACGCTGGTACAGTTCAGACGTCAAACAGTCAAGGCAGACAAGGGCATGGCACAGAATGAGCAGTTACACTGCATTTATTTCAATGCAGGAGGCCCGATAGGTCGGGCAGAGGAGCTCAGGGTATGTTTTTGAACATCGCACTGGGATATTATAGCAATTACAGAGACATGACTTCATGATGGAGAGGACCAGCAGCTTAATGTTAGAGTGTATAGATGCTATAGCAACGATAGAAAGGGGGCAACAGAGCAGGGGGAGTGGTATTTTTGATTAGGGATAACATTGCAGCTTGGCTTCAAGAGGGTATTCCTGGGAGTACATCCAGGCAGGTTATACAGGTGGAACTGAGAATTAAGAAAGGGATGCTCTCCTTATTGGGATGGTACTATTGACCCCTCCCCCTTCCCCCCCTCTCCCCCACTTCCCCAGTAGTCAGCAGGGAGTTGAGAAGCAAATTTACTAAGACATCACTTCTCTGTAAGAATAGTATGGTTGTGTACAAGACTTGACCTTCTTTATTATTCATTCATAGGATGGGGGTGTCACTGGCTGGGCTCAAAGGGCAGTAAAGAGTCAACCACATTGCTGTGGGTCTGGAGTCACATGTAGGCCAGACCAGGTAAGGATGGCAGATTCCTTCCCTGAAGGATATTAGCAAATCTGATGAGGTTTTTCTTTCGCAATAATCAACAATGGATTCATGGATAGATTCATTTAATAGATTCTTACTTCCAAATTTTTATTGAATTCATATTCCACTCTCTGCCGTGACGGGATCCAAACCCTGGGCCCCAGAACGTTTTCTGGGTGTCTGGATTATCCATCTCGTGATACTCTCATGAGGCCATTTGGCAGGGTGAGTGACTGAGGTATCCGTGGGGCAGCACATCAGCGCCAAAGATCACATGGTCTCTGCGGAAGATAAAAAGGGCTGCAGAGGGAGATATATCCCTGGTGGTGAGGTCTGACTGTAGGTAGCGGACATAGCAGAGGTTAATGGAGATTAGTGGGTGGCAAGTGAGGACCGGTGGATTATATTCCTCTTGTGGTTGGAGGGGTGGTGTAAAGGCGAAGGTGCAGGAAGTGGAGGATATGTGTTGAAGGGCATTGTTGATCACGTGGAAGGGAAATGTGGTCCTTGAAATAGGAAACCTTTCTGGGATGTCCTGGAATGGAATTGCTTCTCCTGGGAGCAGATATGGCAGAGGCAGAGGAATTGGGAGTACAGGATCACGTTTTTACAGGAATATACTCGAGGGTAATCAGGAGAGCAAAAAGGGGACTTGAAATATCTTTAGGAAATAGTTTAAGGTGAATCCAAAGAGATTCTACAAATACATTAAGGATAAAATAATAACCAGACAGAGAATAGGACCCTTTAAAGATCAACAAGGCCATCTATGGAACAACAGGAGGTGGGAGAAATACTATGCTATTCTATTCTAGAGAGTTTGGAGAAATAAATAGTGATAACTTGAAAAGTGTCTATATTACAGAGGGGGAAGTATTGGATGTCTTAAACAGTAGCAAGGTGGATAAATCCCTGGGACCTGATCAGGTGTATCCCAGAAATTTGTGGAAAGCTAGGGAGGTGATGGCAGTGCCCCTCCCTGAAGTATTATATCATTGTTTGTGACAGGTGAGGTGCTGGAAGATGGGTGCCATTATTTAAAAAAGGTGGTCAGGAAAGGCCAGGGAACAAGAGAACAGTCAGCCTAACGTCAGTGGTAGGTAAGTTGTTGGAAGGGATTCTGAGGGACAGGATTTACATGTATTTGGAAAGACGAGGATTGATTAGGGATAGCTAACATGGCTTTGTGTGTGGGAAATTCTCTCTCTCTAACTTGATTGAGCTTTCTTGAAGATGTGACAAATATGATTGATGAAGGCAGACTGTGGACGTTGTCTCTATGGACAATGAACGATGTTCCACAAAGCAGACTGGTTAGCAAGGTTAGATAACATGTTATGTTGGGAGAACTAGCCATTTGGATACAAAACTGGCTTGAAGGTAGGAGGCAGAGGGTGATGATGGAGGGTTGCTTTGCGGACTGGAGGCCTGTGAGCAGCATTGTCCTGCAGGAATGGATATTGGGTCCTTAAATAAATGACTTGGATGTGAATATGAGATGTGGTCAGTGGGTTTACAGAAGACACCAAAATTGGAGGTGTAGTGGACAAAGAAGAAGTGGAAAAGTTCAGAATGCAACAGTATCTTGACCAGATGGGCCATTGGAGCGAGGAATGGCAGACTGGGTTCAATTTAGACAAATGTAAGCTGTTGGATTTTGGAAAGGCAAATCAGAGCAGGACTTGTACACTTAATGGTAAAGTCCTTGGGAATGTTGCTGAACATAGAGACCATGGAGTGCAGGTTCATTGTTCCTTGAAAGTAGAGTCGCAGGTAGGCAGACTAGTGAAGGTGAGGTTTGGTATGCTTATATTTATTGGTCAATGCATTGAGTACAGGAGCTGGGATGTCAAATTGTGGTTGGATAGGACATTGATTAAGCCATTTCAGGAATTCTGTTTTAAGTTCGAAATTCCCTGTTCTGGAAAGGATGTTGTGAATCTGGAGTAGAGTTGACCTGCATAAGAAGGATGGATTGTACCTGATTTGGAAGGTGTCTAACATCGAGGCAGGGAGATTTGTTAATGCTACTCGGGAGGCAGTAAGCCAGCGAGGAGTGGGTGTGATCGCAAATCGATAGTGAGAAAAGAGGTTTCTCTGAGGCTGGTACAGTTCAGAAGGCAAATAGTCATTGCAGGCAAGGGCAAGGCACAGAACAAGGTGGGATTTAGCAGTTACACTGCATTTATTTCAATGCAAGAGGCCTGACAGGGAAGGCAAATGAGCTCAGGGTCTTGTTTTGAACATGGCACTTTGATATCATGGGTACTATAGAAACGTGGCTCAGGGATGGAAAGGACTGGCAGTTTAATGTTTCCTGGTATAGATGCTATGGGAAGAATAGAAAGGAGGACAAGAGGAGGGGGAGTGGCATTTTTGATTAGGGACAGCGTTATGGTTGTGCTTAGGGAGGACATTCCTGGGAGTACGTCCAGTGAAGTTATTTGGGTGGAACTGGGAAATAAAGAAGGGATGATCTCCTTATTGGGGTTGTCTGTGTGGGTTTCATCTGGGTGCTCTGGTTTCCTCCCACAGTGCAAAGATATGCTGGGTAGGTTCGATTATCCTGGCTGAATTGCCACAGCGTTCAGGGATGTGCAGGTTGGGTGAATTATCCAGGCTAAATTCCCCACAGTGTTCAGGGATGTGTAGTTGGGTGGCCCTGGGAAATGCAACGTTACGGGGGAGGTCAGGCAGCTCTGAGGGTCAGTGTCGATGTGATGAGATGAATGGTCTTATTCCACACTGTCGGGATTCTCTGATAATTCTCCTAGTTTTAAAATAGTTACAGAAAATAATAGACCAGATCTAAAAGTTAAGGTTCTAAATTAGACAAAGGCCAATTTTGACAGCACAAGGCAAGCACTTTCAAAATTTGTTTGTGGGAGATTATTCCCAGGGAAAGGGACGGCTGGAAAGTGGGAACATAACATAAGGAATAAGAGCAGGAGTAAGCCATCTGGCCCCTCAAGCCTGCTCTGCCATCCACAAGATCAGGCTGATCTATTCATGGCCTCAGCTCCACATTCCTGCTCTCTCACCATAACCCTTATTTTTTTTCCTGTTCACAAATCTACATTTTGCCTTAAAGGCATTCAAGTTGATAACGTCAAATGCTGCACTCGGCAGGGAATTCCACAGATTCACAACCCTTCAGCTGAAGAAGCTCCGCCAGAACTCAGCCCTAAATCTGCTGCCCCTTATTTTGAGGTTATGCTCTAGTTTCACCCGTCCCCAGTGGAAATAGCCTCCCTGCTTCTATCTTATCTACTTCCTTCATAATTTTGTTTTTTCGTCTCCAACCTCCCATTCTTCTAAATTACAATGACTATAGAACCAGTTTTCTCAATCTCTCCAAATACGCCAACCCACTCAACTCCCAACTCAAACGAGTGAACCTCCTCTGTACTCCCTCCAGTGCCAGTACATCTTTACAAATGTAAGGGGACCAAACCTGTACACAGTACTCTCGGTGTGGCCTCCCCAGCACCCTGTACAGCTGCAGCATAACCATCCCTCTAGCAAGGAAGGACAATATTCCCTTCACTGCCTTAATTACCTGCTGCACCTGCAAATCAACTTCCTGTGATTCATGCATAAGGACACCCAGCTCCCTCTGCACAGCAGCATGCTGCACGTTTTCACCATTTCATCATCCAGTTTGATGTTAGTCCGACCAAAATGGATAACCTCATATTTCCCAACATTGTCCTCCATCTGCCAGATCCTTACCCACCCACATAACTGATCTGTCTCCCTGTGCAGACTGACAGTGGTCTCTACAGACATTGCTCAACCTCATCTTTGTATCAAATGTGAACTCTGACACCATACACTTGGTCCTCAACTCCAAAACACTTGTGTAAATTATAAACAGTTGTAGTGCCAACAGTAATCAAAACACCCATTTATCCCCATTATTTACTTTTTGTTGGTTAACCGATCCTGTATCAATGATAATACATTACCCACAATGCCATGCATCTTTACCTTATACAGCAGCCTTTTGTGTGGCAACTTGTCGATTACCTTCTGGAAATCCAGATACACCACATCCACCGAGTCCCCCTTGTCCAACGCGCTCGTCCTATCTTCAAATAATTCCAGTAAATGCGTTATACACGACCTGCCTTTCATGAATCCATGCTGTCTCTGCTCAATGAGACAATTTCTACCCAGATATCTCACCACTACTTCCTTGAGAGATTCAAGCATTTTCTCCACTACAGAAGTTAAGCTAACAGGTTCTTTTTGAAAAATAGTGGCACCACATTTGCAGCTTCCAGTCTGTCAAAACCATCCCAGAATCCAACAAATTTTAGTGAATTATTACGAGTTGTATTTGCTATTCCCGCCCCCCCCCCCCCCCCCCCCCCCCTCCCAGCCATCTCTTTTTTTTCCATGGGATGCATTCCATCAGGGCCAGGAGATCCATCTACCTTTAGGCTGTTATCTTTCCCAACATTACCTCTTTACTGAGAATGATTGCTTCTGTGTCCTCATCTGCCATTGCCTCCATAGGCCTGCGACGATGAGAGTACATAGATTGTATTTTCCTGGTAAAGCCAAGGCTGGTAGGTGTAGAGAATGCTGCCTGTCGAGAGAAATTGAGGGCCTGGTCGAGAAAATGAAGGAGGGATATGGCAGGTACAGAGAGCTGTGTTTGTGTGAATCCCTAGAGGAGTGTAGCGGCAGTAGGAGTATACTCGAGGTAAACCAGGAGGGCAAAAAGGGACATGAGATAGCTTTAGGAAATAGGTTTAAGGAGAATCCAAAGTGATTGTACAAATACACTGAGGAGAAACGAGTAACCAGGCAGAGAATAGGTACCTGCAAAAATCATCAAGGCTATCTGTGGAACCGCAGGAGGTGGGAGAGATTCTATATGAGATTCTTTTACTGAAAGAGGATGAGGCAGCTAGAGTGTTTGGAGAAATAAATAGTCATAACGTGACAAGTGTTCATATTACAGAGGAGGGGGTACTGGATGTCTTAAACGGTAGCAAGGTGGATAAATCCCTGGGACCTGCTCAGGTGTAACCCAGAACTTTGTGGGAATCTAGGGAAGTGTTTGCTGGACCCCACGCTGAGATATTTGTGTCATTGATAGTCACAGGTGAGGTGCTGGAAGCTGGGCACAATTATTTGAGAAAGGTGGGAAGGAAAGGCCAGGGAACAATAGACCAGTGAGCCTGAAATCAGTGGCACAGAAGTTGTTGGATGTGATTCTCAAGGACATGATTTACATGTAATGGGAAAGGCAGGAAGTGATGAGGGACAGGCAGCATGGCTTTGTATATGGAAGTCACTAACTTGGACTCCGGGAAGACACAAGGTTCTACATAACAGACCGGTTAGCAAGTTTGAGACTGTAGAATACAGGGAGGACTAGCTATTTAGATACAGAATTGTCTAGAAGGTCATAGAAATGTATAACATGGAAACAGACCCTTCAGTCCGTACCGTTCATGCCAACAACTTACCCAACCCAACAACTGTGTGAGAAATATGCTGTCAGGATGGGTGCTGGGTTCACTGCTTTTTGTCATTTATATCAATGGTTTCTATGTGAATATATGAGGTATGGTTAGTAGGTTTACACTAGACACCAAAATCGGAGGTGTAATGGACAGTGAAGAAGTTTACCTCAGTACATTGGGACTTCAATCAAATGGGCTAAGGGGTGGCAGATGGGTTTAATTTAGATAAATATGAGGTTCTGCATTTTGGAAAAGCAAATTAGAGCAGGGCTTGTACACTTAATGAGGAGGTGCTGGGGAGTGTTGCTGAACAAAGAGACCTTGGAATGCAGGTTCACACTTCCTTGAAAGTGGAATCTTGGTAGGCTAGTGAAGAAGGTGTTTTGTATTGAGTATAGGAGTTGCGACATTATTTTGGGGCTGTACAGGGCATTGATTCAGCTACTTCTCGAATTATGCTTTCAGTCCTGGTCTCCCCGCTATAGGAATGATGTTGTGAAACGTGAAAGGATTCAGAATAGATGCACAAAGATGTTGCCAGGGTTGAGAGTTTGAGATATAGGGAGAGGCTGAATTGGCTGGGGCTGTTTTCCTTGGGGCATCGCATGCTGAGAGGTGACCTCAGTGGTTGATACACTCGTGAGGGACATGGTGAGGGTGAACAGCCAGGGTATTTTTCCCACGTTAGCTGGGTCCAAAACCAGAGAGCACAGGCTTAAGTTGTGAGTGAAAATATTTAAAAGGGATGTGAGGGGCAATGTTTTCAAGCTGAACATGGTATGTGTACGGAATGAGCTGCCAGAGAAAGTGTGGAGGCTGGTACAATTGCAACATTTAAAAGGCATCTGATTGGATATGTGATCAGGCAAGTTTGAGAAGGATATGAGCCAAGTCCTGGCAAATGGGATGAGATTAATTTAGGATATCTGGTGGACATGGACAAGTTGGATCAAGGGGTCAGTTTCTGTGCTGTACATTTCTATGACATTAATAAATTAAAATTAAGATCGGTTTCTCTTTTATGGAGAGTTAGCAGAAGGTCAGAAAATTCTCCTTGGAGCTGGGAAGGTTAAGCAGTGATTTCAACGAGGAGCAGAATTGTTTCCAGGAAATTTAATTTACAGAGAGACAGCATGAGAAATTATTAACATTGTCACAATTTTTATGAACTACTTTCAGGTAACTGGCAAATAATGCAGGGTAAAAACGTGAAGATTATTTTACTCAGTAAGTTCTGAGCATCTGGAACAGTTTGATCGACAGCTGGATGCAGATTCAGTAGTTATTGTCAAAATAAATTTGCAATTTTCCTTTTTAAAGGAAAGATTTGGAGGGTTATGTCCAAATGGAAGGTGAGTTGGGACTGACTGGCACCATCTCCAGAGGGAGAGTGTACAGCCCCATTGGGCTGAATAGCCCCCAGCCCGTGTTCTCTGAGATACTGTCCCATTCACTTTGAATGATGAAGCTCATCACAGAGCAGAGCCATAGACACGTACAGCATGAAAACACACTCTTTGGTTAAACTGGTCTATGCCGACCAGATATCCCAACCTAATCTAGTCCCATTTGCCAACACTTGGCACATATCCCTCTACTCCCTTACTATTCATATACCCATCCAGATGCCAAATTGTATAATTGTACCAACCTCCTCCACTTCCCGAGAGAAGATTCCATCCACGCACCAACTCCACTGTGAAAGAAATTGCCCCTCAGATCCATTTTAAGTCTTTCCCTTCTCATCTTAAACCGATGCCCTCTCGCTCTGGACTCCTCCATCCCAGGGAAGAGACCTTGTCTATTTATCCTATCCATGCCCCTCATGATTTAATAAACCTTTGAGGTCACCCCTCAGCCTCTGATGCACCTGGGAGGATCCCACCACTTATGTCACAATGGAGCCTGGCTGATTGACACAGCTTCAGACCAATAGGACAGTTGGCGTGATCCTCCAGCCAATAGAAGTGAATGAGGGGTGGGTCCAGCGGGCCAACACCTGACCATGAGCTTTGCAGGCGCAGTGTCACTGTGAGGGGGGAGGGGTCTCAGTGAATGTAAAGGGACTGGGAGAGAGATGGAGTTAGTGTGGACTGGGAGGGTTGATAAACACGATTTCAGTCTGCTAGACCTGAAAGAAATACTCGGGGTAAATTAAAACCAAAAGAAGTGCAGATGCTGTAAATCACACACAACAACCAGAAGGTACTGGAAAATCTCCCCAGATCTGACAACATCTGTGAAGAGAAATCAGTTTGCATTTGGATCCGGTGACGCTTCCTCAGGTACTGATATTACTGAGAAAAAAACTATTGGTTTATATGCAGAAGGTAGGGATTAAGGAGTAAATGATAGGTAGGGGTCGAGTCCAAAGAAAGAGAGAGATAGAGAGGAGCAGTTGGACAAAGGAGTGGATGTCAACCTGGCTGGGGGAGGGTAAATAGCTGTTTATGGGGACTGTTAGTGGTTATCCATAGGTAGTGTGTAATAGTAGGCTATGTAATAACAAGGCCTGGTATGTGAGGTAGGGGGCAAAGAAACTAGAACGTGGGAGAGTTCAGGACCTAAAATTATTGAATTCGATGTTGAAGTCAGAGGACTGCAGGGTCCCCGAGTGGGAGATGAAGTGTTGTTCTTCCAGCTTGCTTTAAAGTGTGGCGCTGGAAAAGCACAGCAATTCAGGCAGCATCCAAGAAGCAGGAGAATCGACATATTGGGCATATATGCACTTCATCAGAAATGTGGGAGTGGGGGAAGCGGGCTGAGAGATAAATAGGGAGGAGTGTATGGAGTTGGGGGGGGGAAGGGAGCTAGGAAGAGACTAGGTAGATGTAGATGGGGTAGTGGTGAGAGGGTGGAATGGATAATTGGGAAGGAAGATGGACAGGTGGGACAGTTTAAGAGGCCAGTGCCGAGCTGGAGGGTTGAATCTGTGATAAGGTGGGGGATAGGAGATGAGGAAACCTTGATGCTGTGTGGTTGAAAAGTCCCAAGGTGAAAGATGAGGTGTTCTTCCACCAGGCGTCGGGTGGCTCGTATTTGGGGGTGCCTGACACCCAGGAATTACATGTCCTTGACAGCGTGGTGGCGGAGGGGGGTAGCTGAAGTAGTTGGCCACAGGGCGGTGGGCTTGGTTGGTGCATGTTCCCTGAAATATTCCACAAGTTGGCATCCTGACTCCCCACTGTAGAGGAGATCACGTCGAGAGCAAAGGACACAAAAGGTGAGGTGTTTGGATGTGCAGGAAAATCTCTGCTGGATATGAGAGGATCCTGTGGTTCCTTGGATGGAGGTGAGGGGGGACGTGTGGGCACAGGTGGCAAGTGAAGATGCTGGGAGTGGAGAATACTTTGGTGGGGAGCATGGATCTAATGAGGAAGCGACAGAGGGAATGGTCTCTGGAATGCTGAAAGGGGTGGGGAGGGAAATATATCTCTGGTGGTGAGGTCTGATTGTAGGTGGTGGAAATGGCAGACGATGATGCATTGTATGTGGGTGGAAGGTGAGGACTAGGGGGATTCCATCCTTGTTGCAGTTGGAGGTGTGGGTGCCAAGGGCAGTTGTGTGGGAAGTGGAGGAGATACACGGGAGGGGAAATTGCAGTCCTTGAAATCGGAGGCCATTTGGTATGTTCTGAATTGTTCTGCCAGCTTGTATCAAGCTTCACTGGAACACTGCAGTAAGCATGAGACAGAGATGTTGGCCTGGGAACAGCCTTGTGTGTTAAAGTGGGGGGGGGGGGGAAGGGGGTGGGGTGGAAGGGGGGGGGCAACTGGATACTCCGGGTCTTTTTTGCAACAGAATGTAGATCATCAGCCACCTTTTCCACCACCGTTACTGAGATGCTACCAGGTTCCTGTCTCCTCCATTAACAGCTTTCCGCCCTCCCAGCCGGATTCTTATCCACTCTTTTGTCTTTCCAATTGTTCCAGTCTCTCTTTGGGCTCTGTCCCCACCTATTATTTACTCTTTAACCCCTATCTCCTGTAGTCCAAAGATGTGCAGGTTAGGAGAATTGGCCCAGCTAAATTTCCCGTAGTGTTCAGGGATGTGCATTAGTCCAGGGAAATGGTGAGTAATAGGGTAGGGGAATGGGTCTGGGTGAGTGTGGAATTGTTGGGCCGAAGGGCCTGTTTCCTGTGGGGATTCTAATTTTCCCAGCTGCCATCGGTTCTGAGGAAGGGTCACGGGACTCGTGATGACCCTTGGTGTGTGCAGGAGGAGGAAACGGGAAAGGGGAGAGTGGCAGCAGAAACTGGATGAAATGTATCAGTGTAGACTGGACTCTGTGCAGGTCGTTAATCTGAATTAGAAACTCTTGGTCCCACATTTGCAGCAAAGTGGAGGATGGCTTGGGCCTCAGGCAGTGAGAGGTGCTGGGTGATGGCTGCCATCTTTTTTCTGGGGCCAAGGTACAGCAAGGAGCATGCACGTGTCCTCTTCCTGGGTGGGGGCGGTGCGATTTCAAGAGGAGCATCCAACACATACCATAAGAAGTGTTTGCCTTCACTATTCATCTTGCACTGACTATGAGCTTTGTTTTGTGAATTCATTTTGTGGATATTAATTGAGACTGGGATCTCAAAAGCAAGTTTCTTCAGTCCACAGAGTGATCACGATCTGAATATCATTGGCATTTAACTGTGAAAGGAGAAAGGTTGGTCTGTTCTGTCTGTGGGAAAATATTTTCAATATTTTTGTCAAGCAAAAAGCAGAACGATGTTCAAGTTCATGGTTGGATCACCCTTTGGGTATGTGTTTAATTCTTGGCCCTGTAGCTGCGGAAGGAGGTATTGGCCTGAAAGAGAGCGCAGATTTATCCAAATTACACCTCGTCTCTTTGCAGGAACTGTCAGATTTAGTTTCAATCATCCACTTTACGATGTTAACCTGTAAACTCCCTACTTCCAATTCCCTGCAAATTTCTCATTGAAATTCCTTTCTGACTCAAATTCCAGCACCATTTCAGATGGAATGTTCCAGATTCTGACAACTGTCTATTCATTCAGAAACTGCTGAAGTCCATTTTGACTCTGGGGTTACAAAGGGCTGAATTGAGAGATGAGATGCTGTTCCTGAGCTCCCATTGAGATGCATTGGAACAGTACAGGAGGCTGAGGGCAGTGTAGGTAAGAGCAGACAATGACAATGACAGGGCTGCACTGTGAGGGCTGCTTGGATCAATGGGGGTGTTTTGGAGTTGGGTGTAAACAGAGTGAGGTGAGACAGGGAGAAGGTGAAGCTGAAACTCCGTTTTACTTCAGGCCTTTCAGAAATTCACAGTCCCAATGGGAATAGTCAATTTGTCAGTGATACCTGCAGAGTATTTAAGTTTTTAAAAGTACAACAGATCAGCTTAAGTAAAGATTTTTTTTATTATAATGGGCATGTTTGAAGTGAAGGAAGGTTGCTCACTCATTTGAATTCTCTTAATGGGAGTAACTAGATGAATGTAGTGAGATGTTGTTACAGGAGCCTTCAGACCTGTGGTGTGCTCCTCTTGCACAATGTGGGACATAAGGGATGCTTCCAGTGTCCGTGACGACTATGTGTGCAGGCAGTGTGCCCATCTGTAGCTACTGAGAAACTGTTTTTCAGACCTGGAGCTGAGAGTGGACTCACTGTGGAGCAGTGAGAGAATGTTATGGACAGCACGTTTAGTGAGTTAGTCACACTGCAGGTGAGGGTTACACAGGCAGAAAGGGAATGGGTGACCATCAGATCAAGTAAAAGGCTCAGGAAGGGAGTGCAGGACTCCCCAGCGGTTATTCCCTTCTCATACAGATACTCTGCACCGCTTGGGATTCTATAAGGGGGGAACATGTGGGGTGGCCTCTCAAGCGAAATCAGCAACAGCCAGATTCATGACAACACAGATAGCTCCCCTGCACAGAACGGGAGGAGGGAGAATGGCAGAGCTATAGCGACAGGGGATCCACTAGTCAGGGTCCGAGACAGGCGCGTCTGTGACCACAGACATGAATCTGGGACAGTAGAATTGAACCCAGGTCCATTTATTGATAAGTGCACAGACCAATAAAGGGCAGCGTCCCAAATGCAACCTTCAGCACTTGATCACCCTGAAGCTGTACTTTCCAGGGACTGTGCACTTGTTCTGAGCCCTTCAGAGGGATTGAACGGGATGGGGAGAAAACAGGAACAGGGTTGTGTTGCAGATCTATAAAATAACTGTCTCCCACCTTCCATCGTACCACCTCCCCACCGCAGGGAAAAGACCTTATGTATTTACCCTATCCATGCCCCTACTGATTTTATAAACCTCTATAAGGTCACCCATCAGCCTCTGACGCTCCAGGGGAAACAGTGTATTCAGCCTCTACCTGTAGCTCAAATCCTCCAACCCTGGCAACATTCTAGTAATTCTTTTCTGAACCCTTTCAAGTTTCACAATGTTGTTTTGATAGGAAGGAGACCAGAATTGCACAAAATATTCCAAAAGTGACCTAGCCAATGTCCTGTACAGCTGCAATATGACATCCCAACTCCTATACTCAATATTCTGACCAATAAAGGAAAGCATACTAAACACGTTCTTCACTGTCCTATCTACCTGCGATTGCTTTCAAGGAGCTATGAACCTGCACTCCAAGGTCTCTTTGTTCAGGAGCACTCCCGAGGACCTTACCATTAAGTGTAAACATCCTGCTAATATTTGCTTTTCCAAAATGCAGCACCACACATTTATCTAAATTAAACTCCATCTGCCAGTCCTCAGCACATTCAACCATCTGATCAAGATCCCGTTATAATGTGAGGTAATCCTCTTCACTATCCACTACACCTCCAATTTTGGTGACATCTTACTAACAATAGTTCCTATATTCACATCCAAATCATTTATATAAATTATGAAAATTAGTGGATCCAGCACCAATCCTTTGTGACACCCCACTGGTCACAGGTCTCCAATCTCAAATGCAACCTTCCACCACCACCCTCCGTCTTCTCCCTTTGAGCCAGTTTTGTATCCAAATGGCTAGTTCTCTCTATCTTCTGTGAGATCTAACCTTGCTAACCAGTCTCCCATGGGGAACCTTGTTGAGCACCTTACTGAAGTCCATGTAGATCGTTTCCACCGCTTTGCCCTCATCAATCCTCTTTGTTACTTCTTCAAAAAAATTGAATCGTTCATGAGAGGTGATTTCTCACACACAAAGCCGTTATTAATATCCATGACTTAACTCTGTACATTGGGGTCTCCGTCACCCAATTATAGGTGTTAATATTCTGGATAAAGTTCACGTACACCAGCTTTGTGTTAGTGACTGTGTATTGAATCTTGTTAATAACACCAATGCCGGTTAGTTCCTTTTGAAAGGCAGTCCCTTCCGTCTGCTCTGTCCCCTCCATCCCCACCGTAGACAGTAAGTGGGAGAAGCTCATGGAGTTTCCATGTGAGTGAGACTGAGAAAATCTTCCCTTCATTCCACTAGCCCACCAGGAAATGGTGGTAGTGTCCTTACCTCTGAACCACGAGGTTTGGGTTCAAAGTTGAGTAACAGCATCTTTGAAGAGGCTGTTTGGAAAACATGCCCAAGCTCCCAACTGTCCCTGCCTGAGCCTCCAAACAGAACCTTCCTGTAGTTTCTCTCCTGTCAGACTCTCCCATTGCAGAGTTTGTCCAGGATCCCCTCCTGCTGCTGCACTTCTCCTGTCCCTCACTGACCTGTCCATCCCCCCAGTGTCCTCCACATTCATTCATTGTTTACCATCCCATTGTCCCAGTACTCCAGTCTTCCAGCCCCGCCCCCTCCACTCTATTGGGCAGCAACTGCTGTCAATCACCCAGGCTCCTGTGTCATCTGGAGCATGCTCTGTCGGAGGGGCAACCAGTGCACGGAAGCTGTGCTGGCCAATTGTTGGTATATGTGCAGTATGGGTCAGTGCCAGGGAGGGAGACTGTGGGTGTGTGGGATTAATCTGTCATTGGCTACTCCCTCTCTTCCTCCCTCTGAGAACAGAACCCAGGGGAATGGTCCCAGCCCTGGTATCGTGACAAGTGGTCAGCGTATCAGTAGGGGGAGCATTTCGCAGAAAGTTATCAGAACTCCTGTGAAGATTCAGGAATGTTATGGAAAGGAACAAGGATAGGCCTACAATTAAAGTTCTAATTTGGTTCATTTTAGTTCAACCAGATATGATTTGGCCAGTGTGTGCAGGATGGTTCTTGTCAGATGGTCGGTGAGGGGAAAATAAATAAGAGATTCCAGATTGGGGAAAAAAAACCAGTTTGGGTCTGACCAGGAAGGAAACCCTGGGAGGTGGAGGAGGATTCACCAACACCCAAGAGTCAGAGTAAAACACTTGATTCGATTAGATTTCCTACAGTGTGGAAACAGGCCCTTCGGCCCACACCGACCGTCGGAAGAGTAACCCACCCAGACCCATTTCCCATGGCCGATTCACCTGACCTGTGCATCTTTGGATTGTGGAAGGAAACCGGAGTACCCGGAGGAAACCCACGCAGACACTGGGAGAATATGCAAACTCCACACAGACAGTCACCCAAGGCTGGAATCGAACCTTGGACCCTAGTGCTGTGGGGCAGCAGTGCCATCGTGCCACCCTTTTTTTTTTGGTTCTTAGCCTGCAGGCAGGAGCTAGGAAGCTGAATTCAAGGAGAGGAGAGAGAGTGTAAGAACTGGGTGGGGAGGAAAGGAGTGAGGAGATTGGTTTGGTCTTCAGTTAACAAGAGAGAGAAATTGTGAGACTGAGATTTAAAGCTTTGGGGTAACAAGGAAACTACAATTTAATACTATCATTGTCTTATAAAGATCCATCCGGTATTAACGGTAGTATCTTGTTTTCTCTGTATGGTACTGAAATGGCGGATTTGCGGATGAGAAATTCAAATTGAACTTCCTGTTCAGTTTTGATAGTTACTTGATCCGTGCCGATCTGAATATCATTGGCCTTTTCATGTGGAAGGAAAGGTGTGTATTCTGTCCGTGTGCAAATATTTCAAATATCACTGTGACTGGAAAAAACTACTGAGACACAGCCAAGTCCGTGTTAGCGTGGTGACTGTGGAGAGAGATTTCATTTGTTTTTAAAAGTCTGAAAAACATAGCACATTTCCCTGGAACAATTAAGTTACAGATTTGTTTTGTATGAGGACAAGGTTTTAATTAACCATGCAACCAGAAAGAGACCAGGATACCTGCACCATGGAACAAACGATGAAAACGGGATTGTTGTAAAGGAGTTAATTATCGATCATGGATTGTAATCCATTGGCGTTGTCACATCGGTTCCAGCGCCGTGGGGAAATACTGGAAATGTGATGAATGTAATGTAGGTTTCAGTTATTAAACTGTAAAAAGTGCAGAAGAAATTTACAAAGATTTTTGCCAGGGCTCAGGTGTCTGAGTTATAGGAAGAGGTTGGACAAGCAAGGATTTGTGTTGCTGGAAAAGCGCAGCAGGTCAGGCAGCATCTAGGGAACAGGAGAATCGACGTTTCGGGCATTAGCCCTTCTTCAGGAATGAGGACAATTGGTCCACCTCTTGACCTCTTTCCACCTATCACATTTCCGACGCCCCTCTCCCAAGTCCCTCCTCCCTATCTTTTATCTTAGCCTGCTGGACCAACTTTCCTCATTCCTGAAGAAGGGCTAATGCCCGAAACGTCGATTCTCCTGTTCCCTAGATGCTGCCTGACCTGCTGCGCTTTTCCAGCAACACATTTCCATCTCTGATCTCCAGCATCTGCAGACCTCACTTTCTCCCCAAGCAAGGATTTGTTTTGTTTAGAGCAGAGGAAACAGAGGGGGGGATCTTTTCTCGAAGTCTATAAGACCATGAGAGGCATGGGTAAGGTGAACGCACTCAGTCTTTTGCCCAGGGAATCAAGGACTGGAGGGCATCAGTTTAAGGTTATAGGAGAAAGAATGAAAGGGAACCTGAGGGGCAACAGTTTTACACAGAGGGTGGTATGTATATGGACTGAGCTGCCAGTGGAAGTGGTTGAGGTGGGCACATTAACAAAATGTAAAAGACATTTGGACAAATACATGGATAGCAAAGGGTCAGAAGCAGATGGGCCAAGTGCAGAGAATTCGGGTTCGCATGGATGGACATTTTGGACGGCATGGGCCAGTTTGGGCCAAAGGGCCAGCCTCTGCTATAGGATGCTCTGACTCCAAGTATATTTACTATTTCTCCTGCGGTCTCTGGTAGCACCCTAGGATGGATTTCATCTGAGCAAGGAGACTTGTCTACCTTTAGCTCCATTAGCTTTCCCAGCTCTAACGCTTTTGTGATTATGGTTGTTTTTTGGTCCTCACCTTCCTCAGTCTCCTTATCAATTACTGGCATGTTCTTCGTATCCTCCACTGTGAAGACTGACTGCAGTGTACTCATATTCCTGAACCCTGCTGGATAGGAATAACTAGGCACAGAACTCTGAGAGGTCTTCTTTGAGTCTTTATTGATAAAACATGGCAGTTGCATGGATAGTGTACATGCAAAACACCTCCAGGCAGCATCAGGTAACTCCCCGCCTGTCCCGTGTTCCACTCCCATTCTTATACCTCTGTGGTTTGTCGTTTTGAGTGGAGGCTATCGCTCAATATTATCTCCAAGGCAACGGCAGTTAAAAAGTCGCGTTCAGCTCAGCACTTTGTGGTTAAATCACATATCCCTCCCCCACACCCCTACGGCTCAGTCACGTATCTGACAGGCACTTCAGTTTCAGTGAGGCTGTCTGTCAAGATTCTGATGTGGAAGAACTGGTGTTGGAGCGGGGTGGGCAAAGTTAAAAACCACACATCACCAAGTTGTACTTCCAAATAAACCTGTTGGACTATAAGCTTTTGCAGTGAGCTGTGAGTTTTAACTTGATCAGGATTATCTCTATGGTAACAGTTAAGTGCTTCAACAATTACAGAGGCCATATGTTCCCCACATAATAGGTTCCCCTCCAGCAGTGTAAACTGCTATTCTGGCCCTGGGGATAGCTACTCAATCCCATCTAGCTTTCTGTGGATCTTTAAAGTTTTTCTAATCTCCTAGTTTCTCCTTGGTCTTTGCCAATTTGTATGCTTTCTATTTCAATTTGGTAGACTCCCTTATTTCCTTAGACACCTATGGCAGATTACTCCTTTTCCTACAGTCCTCCCTTTTCACTGATATATACTTTTGCTGAGCAGTATGAAAAATTATTTGATATTCCTCCACTGTCTGTCAACTGTCCCACCCTAAAGTCTTTGCTTCCAGTCTACATTAGCCAACTCCTGCCTCATCCTATTGTAGGTCTCCTTTATTTAAGCACAGGATCTTGGGATTGGATTTAATCTTCCCGCTTTCCTTCTGTATTCTAAATTCAACCATACTTAACACAAGTCTTTTATCAGATTACGAGGTGAGGCGATGTTACCTGGGTGTTTTGGTTTTCATTGTCAGAGACCTTCGCTTTGTGATAAATTATAGGATAGATATTCACAACAGAGTATTCTGGATGGTGTGAATGTACGACACAGTCTAAAACCATACATCACTGTCTCCCCTCAGCTTTCATGATTTGGAGATGCCGGTGTTGGACTGGGGTGTACAAAATGTTAAAAATCACACAACGCCAGGTATAGTCCAACAGGTTTAATTGGAAGCACACTCGCTTTCGTAGTATCGCTCCTTCATCATGATCCAACTAAACCTGTTGGACTATAACCTGTTGTTGTGTGATTTTTAACTCACCTCAGTTTAAAATTGCAAAATCATTATCTCCCACATACTTCCTCACTATCTAAGTTTGGAACGCTAATCCACTTGACTATCCTGCTTTTTCCAAAAATCTCATTTGGTGAAGGTGGTGAGTTTTGGATTCAGCTTTCCAGTTATTACCGTAAGAAGATAAGCTCTGGGCACAGGAGAGGCAAAGTAGCCCTTCGAACCAGCTCCACCATTTAATATGGTGATGATTGAGCTCCCCTCGGTCTCAGCTGGATTTTTCTGCCCGCTCTCTCTCACCCTTCAACTCATTACAAATTCAACATCTGTATCTCTTCAGTAAATTTGCTCATTGTCCTGGCATCCACCGCATTTTGAATAGGGCATTCCACAGATTCACAGCACTTTGAGATAAGTACATTCTTCATCATAAGAATAGAATAGAATCCCTACAGTGCAGAAACAGGGTTCTCGTCCATGGAGTCCATACCAACCCGATAATGAGCATGCCATTCAGACTCACCCATTCCCTGTATTTCGCATGGTTAATGGCTTAATCTGCACAGGCATGGACACTGTGGGAATTTAGCATAGCCAATCCACTTAATCTGCAAATCTTTGGACTGAGAAATGAAACTGGAGCACCCAGAGAAAACTCGCACAGACACGGGGAGAATGTGTAAACTCCACACAGTCGCCTAAGGCTGGAATCAAATCCAGCTGTGAGTCAGCAATGCTAACCATTGAGCCACCTCTGCTTAAAATCATCTCCTCCTATTAACCACCCCACGCCCCAGTTGGCTGAAAATCTATATTCCTGACATCAGAAAATCAGGTTGTGGAAGCAGATGTCTTGTAAAATTCAGTGAGAGTCCATATGTTCTGTGTGTCTGAATGGGGATCCTATACACAACACCCTCCAGTCCACACTTTTCATTTTCTTTCCAGAGACATGGCTCCAATGGCTTCATGGGGACTACAACTCCACAATCCATGAGGCAGGGACCACACGTGTGCGGGGAAACTGCGGGTTTTGGAGCATGTGCTTTGGGTAAGTATACTTTGCAGAAAGTATTTCACACTGTGATTGGCTGGAGGAGGAATGCATCTGCTTATAGTATTGATCAGTTGGGGAAGGGGGTCAAAGTGTTACTACATCCATGGAGGACCACTCTCCATCCCCAATTCATTGTAATAGTGGGAATCAACTAATGGGAAACGAAGAAGGATCTGACCCATTCTCCCAGACTGAAGGTTCCTCTTCTGTCCAGGATCTGCCACCTCCCTTTCTGTTTCCTTTTGTTTCATTCTGCTGTTACATTACTGACTTGCAGCAACTGAAGGGAAAGGAAGTGAATCCAGAAAGGGTGCAGAGTCTCACCAGGGACGGGAAGTGGTGGCATGGATCTGTTTATCAGTAACTCCCGTGAGAATGGGGAGGGTGTACATTAGGGGATAGTAGAGTCAGAATGGAGGGAGAGCGTAAGTGGGCTGGAGGGTTACAGCTTTGGGGGAAGAAAGGGGCAAAAGATATTCCAGAAAAACGAGAATTGTCTGCTCTGAATTTCTAATCTGTACATATTCCTTTATAGGTGAAGATTTGCAGACTGAAACCTCAACATCATGTGCCGGTCGTGATTAAGTTAACCAGCATTTGAAGAACCAAAGATGGAGAATCACTCGGCCAAAATCCTGCAACACTCTCTCTTCCAACATTGTCGGTTTATCTGCACCAAATGGACTGTGAATGGTACAAGACAGCAGCCTCCGACCATCTTCTCAAGGGTAACGAGAGATGGGGAATAAATGCTGGCTGAGCCAGTGATGCCCATATGCTGGAAACGGTTTCTATCTCTAGTTGCTGAAACCCAGTTGATGTTACTGCAGAATGAAGAGGGAGGCTGAGTGCATCCTCCAGGAAGAGCACCATCACATTACCCCTGCCTACACCCACACAGTAACACCGCAACACCACTGGAACAAAAGGCAGTGAAACCAAAGGAGGACTTAGATATAGTTCTTCGAGGTAAAGTCATCAAAGGGGATTGGAACACAGCAGGAACAGGAGACTGAGCTGGATGGTCAGTTGTTTCCCATTGAATGGTGGAGCAGGATTGAAAGGCCGAATGGCCTCCTGCTGCTATCTCCCAGGTATGTATATAGCCATGGAGCCCGGGTAGGAAGGAGTGGGCAGGGATTCTCCAGGCGATTGCACTTGCACATCAGTTTTCAGTGAGGGGTGGTTTGATGGATTTTATTTAACATTTAGGTCTTTCACACTAGGTTTGTGACTTTGTTTTGCTTTAAATGTAAATGTTTATTCCACAATAAATAAATCTAAAAGGAAAGACACGGAATATCTAAATATAAAAGTTTTAAAATTTCAAATGCCCTTTGGAACAAAATCGTGTCTACTCCTGTACACCATCACTACCCAGTTACTCACACTCCAGGGAAACATTCCCTCCCTTTCTGAACCTTTGTTTTGCTTTAACCGCTTTTCAGTTCGAGTTCTCTGTGCTGTGAAGCGTTCTTTTTTCTTCTACACAGAAGTGTTATCACATACGGCGGAGCAACCTTCCCACCATCAACATCATCATTCCACGGTTTTGGTTTTTGTTAATATATAATCACCGGCAGTAAACCATTTGTAAACCAATTGAATATTTCCAAACAAAGCCCATTACGGGCCAAGCAAACCATTACAAGTGACAGAATGGGACGGGACTGTATCAAAGTAGAGTTGTGGGGATAGGGCAGCGGTGGAGATAAAGCACTGTATCCCCTGCGGTGCCCACCTCTATCTAAAGGCATTGAGAGCATTGATACACACCACATGCTCCTTCTCCAAGGACACCCTGCTGTGTAGCCTTTATCCTCAATCATAGAATAGAATCCCGACAGTGCAGAAGGAGAGCATTGGCCCATCAAACCCCACCGACCATATGAAGAACATCACGCTCAGAGCACTCCATCCCTGTAACACTGAATTTCCCATGGCTGATTCACGTTGTCTGCACATTCCTGGATCCTGTGGACAATTTAGCACAACCGATCCACCTGAACTGCACATCTTTGGACTGTGGGAGGAAACCAGAGCACCGGGAGGGGGACCCACACTATCCTGGGGAGAATATGGGCACTCCATACAGGCCGTTGTTCAAGGCTGGACTCCAACCTTGTACCTGATGCTATGAAGCAGCAGTGCTACAGTCACAATTTAAATCAAAACAGATGATCCCTGCTCATTGTCACATTGCTATTTGTGGAGACTTATGCCCAGAGAGACATCCCGAGGTTCAGAAAGTGGCAATATAAATTCAGTCAACTCCAGCCCAGTTAGTGTGATTAACAGCCACACATCAATACTCCAACAGTGTCATCATGTACAAGGCCCAGTCCTGACTCTGATGAACAGTAACTGCAGACTCAGAGTCCTGCAGTGATGTGTGAACTCTACCCCAAACGGAGCAGGGGGATGACCACTTTCCTGTGTGCACTTACTGGTCTCTCAGTCCTGTTGAAGATGCAGCAAATCCCTTGTCGCACAGAGAGGGAAAGAGTTCCTACCTAGTGTGGCCTTGCTGTGGTCTCAGCAGGCCGGATGAATCACTGAATCCCTTCTCACACATTGAGCGTTTGAATGGCCTCTCCCCTATGTGGCCTCACTGGGGTCTCAGGGGGGCCGGATGAATCACTGAATCCCTTCTCACACATTGAGCGTTTGAATGGCCTCTCCCCTATGTGGCCTCACTGGGGTCTCAGGGGGGCAGGATGAATCACTGAATCCCTTCTCACACACTGAACATCTGAATGGCCTCTCCCCTGTGTAGTCTTACTGAGGTCTCGGAAGGAAGGATCCATCACTAAATCCCTTCTCGCACATTGAGCATCTGAATGGCCTCTCCCATGTGTGGGCTCAGTGGTTTCTCGGGGGAGGGATGAATCACTCAATCCCTTCTCACACACTGAGCATCTGAATGGCCTCTCCCCCTGTGTGGGCTCACTGGAGTCTCAGCAGCTGCGGCATTTGAGTGTGTCTCATCCCACACTGGGAGCAAGTGAATGACCTTTTCCCCAGAGTGAGTTCTCTGGTGTTTCAGCTGGTTAGAGGACTGAGTGAACCCTTTCCCACACATTGCACAGGTGAATGGCCTCTCCCCAGTGGGAATGCACTGATTGCAGATGAGAGATTTGAATGAATCCTTTCTCACACATGGAGCAGGTGAAGGGTCTCAATCCTCTGTGCCCTCTCTGGTGCCTCAGCAGATTGCAAGATCGAGTAAACCCTTTCCCATACGTGAGGCAGGTGAGTGGCCTCTCCGCAGTGTGACTGTGTTGGTGAGTGTCCCACTGGGAGGGGTAGGTGAATTCCTTCTCTCCTTCCCCACATTGACACAGCCTCACGCTGGTCCTGTAATGATGGTGTCTTCCCAGATCACATGACCAGTTAAATCCTCAACCATGCGCAAACATGGGAATGGTTTCTCTGGGCTGTGAATGCTGCTTTCCCTTCCATATTACCCATAATGATCAGGACCTGTGTGATTGGGTGGCTCTCATATCGCTTTCAACTGTGAATTTCCCATCTGTGAATCCTTTGGCTGTAAAACAAGTTATCTCTGTCCTTATTGCAATAATATTGCAGGTGGAATTGAGAACAGTTCGTAATTTACTCTATTATTTGTTTCTGATCAGGATCTGATTTCTCTGCTCTCAAGGTTGACATCAGTCTGTCTCACACATTGTTTCTATCCCTTTAAATGAGAACAGCAGTGAAGGACAGTGTTCCTTTAAACAGCCAGTCTCTGCACTTGCTCGAATGGCTCAAATGAGCAACTTAAAGCTGTAGCTATGCTTTCGTGTCTCCAAGGGAATGGGGAGAAGCTGGAAAAGAGGCTGGATCACTGAGAGGAAGTGAATTTCCCAGGCTTTGGAGAAGCAAAGACAAAACTGCAGGACAGAGTCTGAGTGGGACTAAGTTTTTTTTTATTAATCGCAACTTTTGTTTTTTTTTGTCCCTTTGACTCCTAGCTCATCCCACAACGCCCAGCTCCAGCTTTCCTTTCAGTTCTCTGAACGTGGAAAACTTGAACAATGCAATGATCTCAGTTATGTGTCCTACTGTCATCATGATGCTGAAAGTAAGTTCGCAACATTTTAAACAACTTTGTGCACTTAACCAGCAGAACTGACACCTCCTCCATTACTTACACTTCTTGACCCATGATACCAGCTTCTATGACAGTTATAATTCTTTGACCACTTGGTTAAAGCCAGGTAAGTCAGTTCCAACAACTATGAACTCGATCGTATCGAAAGAGGGTGCCCCTCAACAGACATTAATTTCCCAAATGCGTTTTTTTTCTTTGAAAACACTTGACATGTCTGGCAACCTGGCCATACAGCATACAGTAAATTGACAGTCTCAGTAGCCACTTCCAATCCATGAAGCAGCCAGTAACATACACCAATGAATTGATTTCTAACAGCAGCATTGCCCTGTCAAGAGAGATTGAGGAGAATAAAGCTGTCTTCTTGAGCATATCTAAACATGAAACACTTGAAATGAATAAAATTTGTAAAGAGCTCAATAGGATCGATACGGGAAGGATGTGCTCCCTGGGTGGTGTGTCTGGAATGAAATAAACACTAACTGTGGTATCTTTAACCAGCGTCCCCTTCAGCTACATCAATGTTGTGTATTTCTGAACTCATCCAGTTTCACTCTATTGAGCATTCCCATTGTTAACTGCTGTAATGTTGGGGACCATGCAAATTCATGAGGTTTGGAATTCTATTCCCAAACCTCAAACGTCTATCAACCACTTTTACTCACTGAGACACTCCTTCAATTTGCCCTCTTCACCAAACTTTCCTTCACCTGCTCTGATTTTCCCTAATTTGGCTCAGAATTAAGTGACCACAGAACTTTTGTAGTGTAAAAGGAGGCGATTTGGCTCATCAACTCGCCAAAGAATCCTCTTCCCTCATGCTTTTCTTATATCTTTTCCACATTCTTCCTCTTCTGATGTTGAAGGGAGGCATGGTGGCAGAGTGCTTAGCACTGCTACCTCACAGCGCCTGCCACGCGGGTTCAATTCCCACCTTGAGCAACTGTCTGTGTGGAGTTTGCACATTCTTCCCATGTCTGCGTAGGTTTCCTCCCACTGTCCAAAAATGTGCCGGTGAGGTGAATTGGCCCTGCTAAGTTGCCCGTAGTGTTAGGTGTAGGGGAATGGGTTTGGGTAGGTTGCTCTTCGGAGGATCGGTGTGGACTTGTTGGGCCAAAGGGCCTGTTTCCACACTGTAGGGAATCTAATGTTCACTTCATTGTACCTGGCTTCTTTAGCAGTGGATTCCTAATCTCAACCTTTTGCAGAATGAAAATGGTTTGTCTAAATGTCGCATGTGCATCGTTGCCAATTACCTTGCATCGGTGCCTCACCATTCTTGATTCTTTCACAAATGTGAACAGTTGGATTATGATTCCTTTTTAGCAGCTTCCCTTCCATCTGGGCTGCAGGTTATGTTTGCAGTCAGGACGAGTCCATGGACAGTGTACATATTCACTGTAACAGGTTCTAGCCTCTGTGCAGTTCCCTGAATGGTCAGCTTCCCAACATTCAGTGACGTATCAGTTCCATGTTCCTGATCCCTAGCTGTGCACGGTGGAAGCTACAGGGATGTTGAAGGGTCTTCACTTGGTTAAAACTAATCTGTAGAACCAGAATGCACAGCGTGAGAGATGCGGGTTACTGTCTGAACAATAGTTAGAGGAGAATATGAGAGTCCACTTGGCCCATCAAGTCCACTCTGCCATACATCAAAGTCATAGCTCACCCAATTGTGGCCTTCCCTTCATTTTCCTGGCAGGATTTGCTTCTTCTCTGTCCATTTGTCTGTGCCTGGTTATCCAGCGAGATGAATTGTGCAGGGACAAGCAGTGGACTTGTTACCTGGGTATCCAGCGAGATGAAGTGTGCGGGGACAAGGAATGGACTTAATACCTTGCAGAACTATTGGACCCTTAGGACACAGGGTGTCTAACAGACACGGAGAAACACATTATGATTAAATTAGACAGCTTCCCATGTCCCATTCCGTTCTTTTGGACTTTGTTGCTGATTTTGGTTTATTTTAAATTTTGGTTTATTTTAAATTGATTGAATTAAATATTAAGTGTAGAAAACAGCGAAGAGGAAGCCCCTTCAGGTCGCTATACAGAGGCTGTAAGCTCTCCCAGTGACTGTATAAAAAGCCAATGGACTGTTCTCAGCCCTTGCCCAATGCTCTCTCCTTTCACATTGGTGAGGGTGCTGACTGGGTGACAGGTTCCCATCCCTGATGAACATGAGTGAATCCTTTGGTAATTAAACAACAATCTGATAGGTTTTATGTTCACTATTCCTCACAGACAAACCCATAAATTGCTACATTAATTCCCCCTGACTTCACAAGCTGCCTTTCAGTTAACTCTTTATCTCAAACATTGAAAAAAAATATGTAAATTCTAAAGTGTTTTATAAAATGGGGACATGCAGTTAAGAGACAGATCAAACATCACCCCAAGATCAAAGAGAGATACTTCATTTAATATAAAATGAATAGTGCGAGATTTTAGAACATTTAGATTGAGGAGAAACTGTACTTATTCTATGTGGTCTGGGCTTCACGTTAACATGTGACTTTTTGAAACTAAACCAATGTCACATGGACAAGAAACTGTGGATGTGGCGGGGGAAGGGGGCGGGGGCTGTGGCAAGGCTTTCAATTACCCATCCAATCTGTAAACACGTTCGTACAGTCAGATCAGGGAGAAACGTTCACCTGGTCGAAGTGAGGGAAAGCATTTATAAAGTTCTCTTACCTCCTGGCTCAGCTGTGTCTTCACTCTGTTCTGCTGCTCTGTGTGTGACAAGGAATTCATTCAGACATCCCACCTGCTGACACACCAGTGAGCCCACACTGGGGAGAGACTATTCCCCTGCTCTGTGTGTGACAAGAAATTCATTCAGACATCCCACCTGCTGACACTCCAATGAGAGCACACTGAGGAGAGACTGTTCCCTGCTCTGAATGGGACGAACAGTTCATTCTGAAACCCCACCTACTGACACACCAGTGAGTCAACACTGGGGAGAGACTGTTCCCCTGCTCTGTGTGTGACAAGGAATTCATTCAGACCTCCCACCTGCTGACACACTTGCAGGTCCACATTGGTGAGAGACTGTTCCCCTGCTCTGAATGTGGGAAGAAATGCACTGTCATTCAGGTGAATTAATTACCAGCGAGTTCCCACGCAATAACAATGATTGGATTTTTGATTTTGTTTGTTCACAGGATCATCGCATCCCTTTCTGGGGCAGCATTTATCAACCATTCAAATTATCCACAAGATATTGAATAATCAACCGTATTGTCATGTCTCAGTATTCACATGTCGGCCCGACCAGGTGAAGATGGCAGATTCCCTTCATGAAAGGGTATGAGTGAACCAAATGGGAATTCAAACCAATTGACAGGATACCATGAGGCGAACCTTTTTTAAACTCCAAAATTATATTACATGCGAATTTCACTATTTGCAAACTACTGTCTTTTGGAGTTCCTTAACCACACAATTTTACCGGGACAGCAAAGTTTTATTTCAGGCAAAGTTGCATTATTGTTTAAGCAACTTATACTGTTAATAATGTATAACAGTATACCTGTTTCATTATGTTTAAATATTGTGTGCGTGTTTTTACACTGATTATGGAGCACATAATTACCTGGAGCAGTTAATCAAATGGCACACTCCTGGTCTCGATAGGTGCAGGTTAATAAAAGTTTTGTTGCTATGTATGGTGAGCATGCAGTTTTGTTGATCAGCTCTTACACCAGTAGTTAACTATTCAGATTCTATGTCACATAGCCATGAGACAATCGGTTCAAATAATTGATTGACACAGTAACAAACCGGCCTGAGAAGCAGAGTATTTCAGGGTTCAGTCCTGGATATGGTATATATATTTGAATAGCATATAGAAATAGATTGGCGAGCAGGAGGCTGACTACAACCATAACAAGACTGCCTCATTATTCACCAACAGCCAGTTTGTCTTCTGTATCAGTGAACCATTTCCAACTGTCACAATACAACTTTCTTCATATATCATTCATTTCTTAATTAGTTAAATGATTCATTCTTAAACTCGATAAATTCTTTGGAAATTGTGATAAATTGTCAACTGCATATTGTCAGTAATTTTAATCATGAGCCACCTAAAATCAACAAACTCCATATCCCGAAAAATAGTCTAAGGTTGTGGATCAACCACACATTAGGAAGGATGGCAGGGCACCTGAGAGGTCGCAGATCACCCACACATTGTGAAGAATGGCAGGGTCCATGGGAGGGGCAGATCACCCACACATTGGGAAGGATGGCAGGGTCCCTGAGAGGGGGCAGACCATCCACACAATTGGAAGGATGGCAGGGACCCTGAGAGGGTGCAGTTTATCCACACATTGGGAAGGATGGCAGGGCCCATGAGAGGGGGCAGATCACCCACACATTGGGAAGGATGGCAGAGTCCCTGAGAGGGGACAGACCACCCACACATTGGGATGGATTGCAAGGTTACTGAGAGGGGGCAGATCACCCATACATTGGAAAGGAGAGCAGGGACCAAGAGAGGGGGCAGATCACCCATACATTGGGATGGATGGCAGGGTCACTGAGAGGGGCTGATGACCAACATAATGGGAAGGATGGCAGGATTACTGAGAGGGGCCAGATCACCCATGCATTGAAAAGGATGGCGGTGTACATGAGAGGGGGCAGATCACCGACATATTCGGAAGGATGGCAGTGTCCCTGAGAGAGGGCAGATCACCCAAACATTGGGAAGAATGGCAGGGTCACTGAGAGGGGGCTGATGATCCACATAATGGGAAGGATGGCAGGATTACTGAGAGGGGTCAGATCACCCATGCATTGGAAAGGATGGCAGCGTCCCTGAGAGGGGGCAGATCACCCACACAATGAGAAGGATGGCAGGGTCTCTGAGAGGGGTCAGATCACCCACACAATCGAAAGGATGGCAGGGTCCATGAGAAGGGGCCAATCACCCACACAATGTGAAGGACGGTAGAGTCACTGAGGGGGGCTGATTAACCATACATTGCAGAGGATGGCAGGGTCCATGAGAGGGGGCATATCACTCACACATTGGGAAGGAGAGCAGTGTCCATGAGAGGGGGCAGATCACCCACATATACGGAAGGATGGCAGTGTCTCTGAGAGAGGGCAGATCACCCACACATTGGCAAGGTTGGCAGGGTCACTGAGAGGGGGACAGATCACCCACATATTCGGAAGGATGGCAGTATCCCTGAGAGAGGGCAGATCACCCACACATTGGGAAGGATGGCAGTATCCCTGAGAGAGGACAGATCACCCACACATTGTGAAGTATGGCGGTGTCCCTGAGAGGAGACAGATCACCCAAACATTGGGACGGATGGCAGGGTCCATGGAAGGGGTCCAATCAACCCACACAATGGGAAGGATGGCAGGGTCACTGAGAGGGGCAGATCAGTCATACATTGGGAAGGATGGCAGTGTCCCTGAGAGGGGGCAGATCACCCACACAGTGGGAAGGATGGCAGGGTCACTGAGAGGGGGACAGATCACCCACACATTGGGACGGATGGCAGGGTCCATGGAAGGGGTCCAATCACCCACACATTGGGACGGATGGCAGGGTTCATGGAAGGGGCCCAATCACCCACACAAAGGGAAGTATGGCAGGGTCACTGAGATGGGGCAGACCACCTACACATTAGGAAGGATGGCAGAGTCCCTGATAGGGTGGAGATCACCCACATTTTGGGAAAGATGGCAGTGTACCTGAGAGGGGGCAGCTTACCCACACATTGGGAACCATGGCAGGGTCCGTGAGAGGGGCAGATCAGCCACACATTTGGAAGGTTGGCAGGTTCCCTGAGAGGGGGCAGATCATCCACATATTGAGAATGATGGCAGTGCCCCTGAGAGGGCGTGACCACTCACACATTGGGAAAGATGGCAGTGTCCCTGAGAGGGGGCAGTTCACTAATTCATTGGGAAGGATGGCAGGATCACTGAGGGAGGGCAGATCACCCACACAATTGTAAGGATGCCTGTGTCCCTGAGAGGGGGCAGGTCACCCAAACATTTGGAAGGATGGCAGTTTACCTGAGAGGGGGCAGATCACCCACACATTGGAAAGAATGGCAGGTTCACTGTGAGGGGGCAGATCATCCGGACATTGGGAAGGATGGCAGGGTCCCTGTGCGGGGGGGGGGGGGGGGGGGGGGTCAGATAACACACTAAGTGGGATGGATGGCAGTGTCCCTGAGAAGGGAAGATCACCCACACTTTGGGAAGAATGGCAGGGTCCCTGAAAGAGGGAAGATCAATCACACAATGGGAAGAATGGCAGGGTCACTGAAAGGGGGACAGACCACCCATACATTTAGAAGGAAAGCAAGTCCCTGAGATAGGGCAGACCACCCACACAATGGGTAGGATGGGCAGGGTCACTGAGAGTGGGCAGATCACCCAACAATGGGCAGGATGGCAGGGTCACTGAGAGGGGAGAGATCATCCATGCATTGGAAAGGATGGCAGGGTCCCTGAGTGTGGGCAGATGACCCACAAAATGGGAAGGATGGCAGTGTCCCTGAGAGGGGTCAGATCACCCACACATTGGGAAGAATGGCAGGGTCCCTGAGATGTGGCAGATCACCCACACATTGGGAAGGATTGCAGGGTCTCTGAGAGGGGGCAGATCACCCACACATTGGGAAGGTGGCAGGGTCTCTGAGAGGGAGCAGATCACCCATACATTGGGAATGATGGCAGGGTAATTGAGAGAGGGCAGATCACCCAATGGGAAGGATGGCAGTGTCACTAAGAGGGGGACAGATCAACCTTACATTGGAATGGATGACAGGGTCTCTGGGAGGGGGAAGATCACCTTCACAATGGGAAGGATGGCAGGGTCAGTGAGAGAGGGACAGATCACCCACATATTGGGAAGGATGGCAGGGTCCATGAGACGGAGCAGATCACCCACACATTGGGAAGGATGGCAGGGTCCATGAGAGGGAGCAGATCACCCACACATTGGGAAGGATGGCAGGGTCCATGAGAGGGAGCAGATCACCCACATTGGGAAGGTTCGTAGTTTCCCTGAGGGGGACCGATCACCCACACATTGTGAAGAATGGTTAGGGCCCCTGAGAGGGACCGATCACCCACACATTGGGAAGAATGGCAGGGCACCTGAGAGGGGGCAGATCCCTCGCAAATTGGGAAGGATGGCAGTGTCCCTGAGAGGAACAGATCAACCACATTGGCGAATTGGAGAGTTGAAGGGAGTTTTAACAGAGCTTATGGGCTTATGATCGGTGTAGACAATGCAGATGAAAACAGATTATTCCTATCAACTGAAGGAAATGGACGATGAGATACAAACGTTAAGATTTTGGACTGATTGACAGGGTGGATTTGATGAAGTGGTTACGCGGAAGGGATCCTATACCCATTGTTTCTTAATGATCGATAGTTGAGCTGAGCATCGTGAAACGCTGTATTTAATCTCCAGTTTCCGTCAAACCATGGGTTTGAATTATCCCAGTACCAGAACCACAAGAGACGTGACCTCACGTAGTCACATGGATGGGCCTGGGTAATTTACAGTTTGTGATTGTTCCTTTTCCTCTGGGTGTTTGCAGACCCCTCAAACTCTCTGACACTCTCGCTGATGAAAGCAGAAAATTGGTGACAGACTCTGAAGACAGTGAGAGCTCCAGCTGTTCACCACCGTTCAGATCCCCGCTAACCTTCCTGCTTTAGAGAAATCGGCATGCCTGGTTGGTGGCAGGCTGTGTGGCTCAAATAGGCAGCAACGGGCTGCAAGATAAAGGTTGGTAGTTTGAGACCATCCAGCTATGGAGCTTTGGTTGTTCCAGATCAGACTATTGGAATACCACCCTACCTCCATTTAAACCGGAAAATCCATGGCAAGGTTGAATTGCAACCCAAACCATTGATGATTCTGTGTTCCCTGACCCCACACAGAGTACGATAAGGACAAACACTGCTCTCTCTCGTCCCCCCGCTGTCAACAAAAGGTGGCCACTGCAGCTCCCTGCACAGCCCTGGGACACAGCTTACAGAAACTCCCCCCTCGTGAACGGCGCTTCCCGTGTGAAAATTTTACATTTAATACGATTACGGCTGCAACCCAACCCCTGTCCCCAAGACAGCTTCTAAGCTGCAGGATTTTGTGATGAGAACAGTGTTATGACGTTGAAGGTGTGCTCTCCACCTTTAAATGAGAGTGAATGTTGGTCAGAACTGACAGCTGACAAATACCTGTGATGACCAGCTAGCAGTCTCAGCGTGCACTGGAAAATTGGAAAGATGTAACATTTGGCTGCGAAACAAATCTGAGTTGGTTTCTAATTAGGAAACAATTCCTATTTTACCAATCAGTTTAAATTATGTCTCAGAATACTAAAATCCAATCGCGCTTCAATTTAGTGTTTAGCAACACTGCAGAACCGAGGACTTCCATAATTTTGCCTCCACTGACCATTCTCCATGAAACATGCCCAGGTCCTTCACATGAGGAATTTTGCGGGGAACCTTAGCTCCTTGGCTTTGAACCGGGCCGTCTGCCCAAGGAAAGTAAATGTGGTACTGCTTTTAGTGGAAGGATCAGAGCACGGTAACTCAACTCTGAAATAGAATGGTCTCCAGTGTTGTACACATCTGTGCATATTCAGAACCAGGTTGGAGAAAACCGAAACAATGTTTCACCTAGTAATGAAACAGGATTGCATTATTTTTCACCACTCGAGCATGTATGAGCGAGAAAATTCAAAGTCACGTTTGCTGATATGAACAGCAAGTTAGAAAGCTCTGTTCATATCAGTCTGAAAGGCTGTCATTAGGAATAAGGCTATTTGTGCCGGATTTTGACGCGGGGCGTTTATGTGTATGAGGTGACTCCAACACCCACTACACGACAGAAAGCATCCACGCAAGTAGCTGGTCTTCAGAGTCGTCCAGTGCTAAAATTTACAGCCGTTCAATGCTTTTTCTTTATGTTTCCAGGAGCTGGTTGTTCTCCAGCGTAACTGGCATCATTGAAAAATTAAGAAAATCACGTGAAATTGCTCACAAAGTATAATTGTCAGGGGCGCACAGTTTGGAATGTTGGGCTCGTCTGAAAATGCCGGGACAACTTTCTTTTCATCGTCAGGCATGACCTTAAGGAAGGTTTGTCAACACTTAAGGTTTTGCTTTCGGCAATGTACGGTGAGTTGAAAACTGGAGAGCATAGGTTTAAGGTGAAATAGGTAAAATATAAAAAGGATTTGAGGCACCTTTCCCACATAGAAGGGTGTGCGTGTATGGAATCAGCTACCAGATGAAGTGGAGGAGGCTAGTAGACTCAGAAGATTTCAAAGGCAATTGGATGAATTTCTGCATAGGAAGGGTTTAGTGAGAGAGGGGCTAAATGCTAAGAAATTGTTTAAAATGCACTTTCAGAGATTTCGAAGCATTAATGCTGTTCTGGGGCAGTCCGGGGGCAATCAGCCATAAACGACTCCCAGATCCTTCAGCAGAGCAATTCCATATTATGCACCCAACATATATTGGAATATTAGTGCACCGTCACCTCCCGAAAAACTCTGAAATGAGGGGAAAAAAAGAACCGAATATGAATGGGCCATGAAAAGTGAATATTCCCAAACACAGTCTCGTTTAGATTAGTTAGCCCATCCGATCAACAATGCGGCAGTGCCTGCTGCCCACGTCTCCAGGACAGAATTGAAGGAAACGAGAGAAATGTAAGACCATATGACATCACAAATAACCGGAATTATTTTCCCATTCGCCAGAACAACAAATAACGAGAAGTAAAGTCACTGCAGGATTTTGTTTCACACCAGCGATGAAATATCAAACTCCGTTCTGTTTCAGCAAAAACAGTGAACAACACAACTTGGCCGGAATATGAAGCAGCAGTGGAACCGCATGAGGCCCGGGCTTTTCGTGTGGGAGGCAAATGTGATCACGACAGCGTGGACACTGGCAGGTTGGAGAGGGTGCACTCTCCCACATCAGAGATACATTTCCAATAAGCAAAGTAAGCTAGTCGTGTTGGAATTTAAACACTGAACATCAACACGCTGCAGTAAAACCGGCAAAGCACACAAATGATGGGATTCAAACACACGCCTCATGAGACATTCGAGCCACAATGCAGTGCCTTCGACCACTCGGCCACAAGACCAGCCGCCGCAGTCGCACATTTTCTTACACTTTCAATGATGCTCCTGCAAAACAACAGAAGCAAAGTCACAGGGGAAGAGTTCCCCCATTCCTGTCCTGCTCGCACAGCTGCTGGGATCTGCCCAGCTACAATATCAGTTTTGCAGCAGATAATGATAATCCTTCAATCCACACAAAAACCAATGGGAAGCTGATCCTACATTCTGAGACTCGTTTGAGCCACAAATGTGATGTCTGCATAAGAGAATGTATATTCGATTATAATTCAACAAAGAAACCATGAGCTGCATGACATTACTGGAATTGCGATTCTTGCCTGGTCAATGATTTCACTCATTGCTGCAAGATAAAGGTTGGTTTACACGGAACATGAACCATATTCATGTTCCGTGTAAACCACTTCCAGCGGAATTGACATCTTCAAAACGTAAAAAAAAGACACGTGAAATTGATGACAAAATATAGACAAAGATGTCGTCAATGTTTGGACCGTAGGGCGAGTTGGAATAGTTTGGGACGACTTTTCCTGCAGCGGAACGGCTGCGACATGATCTGATGGAACGGTTGTAAACTGAGTATTTATGTGTTTTACCCAAGTTGGGGTGAGTTGAAAACTCGAGGGCACAGGTTTAAGGTGAGTGGACTGAAATTGACAAAGGACCTGAGGCACATTTCCCACACAGAAGGTTGTGCGTGTTTGGAATGAGCTACCAGAGGAAGTGGAGGAGGCTATTACACTCAGAAAATTGCAAAAGTAATCGGATGAGTTTCTGGATAGGATGGGTTGAGAGGGATTGGGGCCAAATGCTGGGGAACGGGACTTGTTTAATTTTGGCTATGTGGTGAGCATGGACGAGATACACCGAAGTATTTGTTTCCACGCTGTGTACCCCAATAACGTCGTGTTGCTTACACCGGCTTTAAAGGATTAATTTTTAGCGGAGTTTGCCGTCGAAGTCTGTGGCACAATCATTTCGTCTGTTCGACTGCTCACGGGAAAGGTAGTATTGTGAAACACTGCAGAAACGAACGACTTCCTTACTTTTGCTCCGACTGACCATACTTTGTGAAATTTTCCCAGATTCTCAGTTGAGGAATTTTGCTGCTGCAAGTTATCTCAGAAACCCTGTAAACTCGAAATGTATTGAGCGAATCGCAAAACAGAAAGCATTTAACACGGAAAACAAACAAAACTGGCATACCTTATGTATTTTCAAACACAGCGAAGCATGAATGCTAAATGTGAGACAGTCCGGGGGCAAGAGCCATAAAGTAATCTCACAACTAACAACAGGGCAGTTCCAAACTACTCTTTCAAACATACTGGAACCTGAGTGCACCACCACTTCACAGACAATGCTGAAAATAGAGAAAGAAAGAACATAATAAGAATGGGCCATATAAAGTGAGTTTCACCAATCACAGTCTCGATTAGATTACCTTTCCCTTCCGATGTCTCCAGGACGGAGATGAAGGAAATGGGAGAAATTCAATAACATATGACATCGAAATTCATTGGAACGATTTGGACTTGTGGTTTCATAGCATCGCTAGTATTAAGGTGCGCCCCGAGATCGAAGTCATGTTGGAACTGAAACGGAGGAATCGACAGAGAGGCTACAGAATGACATCGCATCCATTTGGTTTTCTTTAAATCACTGACGAGCAGGAAAATGTAAACGGGGAGGGCGAGTGGGGAAGGAAGTTTTTGAACATAGTAACAGAAGTCAAAAGGTAATTAGCTCATCCCACCCCCACTCCAGAAGAGGTGCTAACTCGATGTGAAGAGCTCTCACGTCTGAGTCACCTTCACGTCTCTGGTTGCTGAGTGAATCACAAAGAAGGAATTTCACCAGAGCTGCAACTGCCTCACTTCCCCACTCGCCCTCCCAGTTTACATTTTCCTGCTCGTCAGTGATTTAAAGAAAACCAAATGGATTCGATATCATTCTGTAGCCTCTCTGTCGATTTCTCCGTTTCAGTTCCAACATGACTTAGATCTCGGGGCGCACCTTAATAGTAGCGACGCTATGAAACCACAAGTCCAAAGGTTCCTCTGAGAGTGTGATTTCTTTCATTGCTGTTGCTGATTGAATGAGCCACTAACGTGCGAACTGCTCCAACACATGATTCAGGACCTCTGGTGCTAACTCTCGCATGTTGAATAACGACAGACAGCTTCCAAATGAGGGCTTTCAGAGACGACTTTGGGCTACATTTGACAGACAGACAAGTTCAGGAATTCGTGGTGCGCTGTGACAGCTTCTTTCCTGTCTTTGAACCGGGCCGCCAGCGCAAGGAATGCAAATGCGGTCCTGCTTTTCATGGAAGGATCAGAAGGCGGTAACTACACTCTCAAACTGAGTGGCATATGATCAGAACCAGGTTGGAGAAAAACTTTACAATGCGTTGCACAGTAAGTAAATGGAGTTGCATTACATTTCACTACGAGAGCAGATTTGTTCAAGCAAATTCGAAGGCAGATTTGAAGATGGGGAAGCAAGCAAGAAAGCTCCGTTCTTGTCGATGCAAAAGGCTGCAGTTGAAGAACAAAGCAGTTTCTGCCCAGTTTCGAACTGGGGACGGTTCGCGTGTTAGGCCAACGTGATGACCACTACACTACAGAAACAAGTGCGAGCTGGCCGCGCTGCGGCTCAGTGGCATCCAGCACTGAAAGTTGAAGCTATTTTACCTTTCACCTTTCTGTTTCCAATAGCTCGTTGTTTCATGGGACTTGTTTAATTTTGGCTATGTGGTGAGCATGGACGAGATACACCGAAGTATCTGTTTCCACGCGGTGTACCCCAATAACGTAGTGTCGCTTACACCGGCTTTAAAGGATTAATTTTTAGCGGAGTTTGCCGTCGAAGACTGTGGCACAATCATTTAGTCTGTTCGACTGCTCACGGGAAAGGTAGTATTGTGAAACACTGTAGAAACGAACGACTTCCTTACTTTAGCTCCGACTGACCATACTCTGTGAAATTTTCCCAGATCCTCAGCTGAGGATTTTGGCTGCTGGAAGTTACCTCAGAAACCCTGTCAATTCGAAATGTATTGAGCGAATCGCAAAACAGAAAGCATTTAACACGGAACACAAACAAAACTGGCATACCTAATGTATTTTCAAACACAGCGAGCATGAATGCTAAATGTGAGACAGGCCGGGGGCATGAGTCATAAAGTAATCTCACAACTAACAACGGGGCATTTCCAAACTACTCTTTCAAACATACTGCACCCTAAGTGTACCACCACTTCACAGACAATGCTGTAAAGAGAGAAAGAAAGAACATAATAAGAATGGGCCATAAAAAGTGAGTTTCACCAATCACAGTCTCGATTAGATTACCTTTCCCTTCCCATGTCTCCAGGACGCAGATGAAGGAAATGGGAGAAATTCAATAACAAATGACATCGAAATTCATTGGAACGATTTTCTCATTGGCCAGAAAACCAAATTACGATGAGCCGAGTCACCGTAGGACTTTGTTTCACAACAGCGATGAAATAACAGTCTCCATTCGGTTCCAGTGAAAACTCAACTTGCCTGGAACGGAAAGCAACAGTAGAGCTGCTTGCGATCTTCCGCGCGGGAGGTAAACACGACCATGACAGCACAGACACTTCGGAAAATCGGCACTTTTCCACACCACAGTTAATTCCCCGTGAAGTAAACCCATTTTTCTTCTGTTTAAAACAGAAATGCAGCAGGGGTCGAAGCAGCATTTTTACCAACTGCATCGTTGGTTGCGATGGGATTGGAACCCACGCCTCTGTCGAGACTGGAGTCTTAATCCAGCGCCTTAGACCGCTCGGCCACACGACCTTCCTGCCGGCGTGGCCCGTTTTCTTTCACTTCCAATTGTGCTCCTGCATAACAACAGATGCAAAGCCACGTGATCCCTCACCGACTCGGACAACTGCTGGGATGTTCCCGTCCACAATATCAATTTCGCAGGAGATAATGATAGCCCATCAATCCAGACAAAAATCAATGGTAAGCGAGTCTATCTTATCAGACTCTTTTCAGCTACAAATGTATCTGTGAGTGCGTGAGAATATATGATCGATTCTGATTTGGTCAAATAACCATGAGCTGCTTGACATTACTACAATTTCGATTCTTGCTTTACTAAATGATTTTACCCATTGCTCGAAACAGGGCAACTTTCACGTTTACACGGAACACGAAGCACACCGGACTACTGGGAAAATGCACAAACCTGAGCAGGCCGTGTTCCACATCATACCGTGCAGCATAGTTTCAGTCACTGTGTCTGTTTTGCAGAATAAGAGTTCCAAAGAATGTTCTCCACCCTAAAACCGGAGGTAGCATTACAATGCGAGAATGACAGATCACATTGTGAGGATGCTCTGACCTCGGAGCCAGTTCGAGATGCCAATTTCCTTGCCTTTTACCTTAACCGTGCAATTTGATGCAGAGATGTTCACTCCTGGACATGAGTTGGAAACCTGTGTGGAAATCGACGAGAAGCGACTCAATACATTTTACTAAATTCCATGGTGCTTTTTAGAAATGCAGTTTCTGTTCTCCTCAATCTAAAAGGCAGTTTCTGAACATAGTAACAGAAGTCAAAAGGTAATTAACTCACCCCACCCCCACTCCGGAAGAGGTGCTAACTGACCTTGAGTGCTTTTTGTTCTCGATGTGAAGAGCTCTCACGCCTGAGTCACCTTCACGTCTCTGTATGCTGAGTGAATCACAAAGAAGGAATTTCACCAGAGCTGCAACTGCCTCACTTCTCCACTCGCCCTCCCCGTTTACATTTTCCTGCTCGTCAGTGATTTCAAGAAAACCAAATGGATGCGATGTCATTCGGTAGCCTCTCTGTCGATTCCTCCGTTTCAGTTCCAACATGACTTAGATCTCAGGGCGCACCTCAATATAAGCGACGCTATGAAATCACAAGTTCATAGATTCTTCTGAGAGTGTAATTTCTTTCATTGTTGTTGCTGATTGAATGAGCCACTAACGTGCGAACTGCTCCAATACATGATTCAGGACATCTGGTGCCAATTCTCGCACGTTGAATAACGACAGACAGCTTCCAAATGAGGGCTTTCAGAGACGACTTTGGGCTACATTTGACAGACAGACTAGTTCAGGAATTCGTGGTGCGCTGTGACACCAAAGCATCAGCTTCTTCCCTGTCTTTGAACCGTGCCGCCTGCGCAAGGAATGCAAATGCGGTACTGCTTTTCGTGAAAGGATCAGAAGGCGGTAACTACACTCTCAAACAGAATGGCATATGATCAGAACCAGGTTGGAGAAAAACTTTACAATGCTTTGCACAGTAATTAAATGGAATTGCATTTCACTATGAGAGCAGATTTGTTCAAGCAAATTCGAAGGCAGGTTTGCAGATGGGAAAGCAAGCACGAAAGCTCAGTTCTTGTCCCTGGAAAAGGCAGCACCTGAAGAAGCAAACAGTTTCTGCCCAGTTTCGAACTGGGGGCCTTTTGCGTGTAAGGCGAATGTGATGACCACTACACTACAGAAACAAGCACAAGCCGCCTTCGTTGTGGCTCAGTGGCATCCAGCACTGAAAGTTGAAGTCATTCTACCTTTCAACTTTTTGTTTCCAATAGCTCGTTGTTGTCCAGCGTAACTGACACCTTGAAAACGTAAAAAAAAAACACTCTTCCAACTCAGTTCCAACACGTTTTCAGCTCAGTTAGTATCAATATGGCTCATGTTTAGGTGTGAATGTCTCTGCATCAAATTGCACGTTATTCGTAAAATGCAGAACAACCTGCACAAATACCTGTCTCCTGTTATTAAACAGTTATAGACAGAAACACAAGCACACAACCTTCCACCACTACCCTGTCTCCTGCCATTAAGCAGATATATGCAGAAACACACACAACCCTCCATCATGACGCTGTCTCCTTCCATTAAATAGATATACACAGAAACACATCCACCAAAACCCTGTTTCTTGCCAGTAATCAGATATACACAGAAACACACAACACAAGCCTCCACCACCACGTTGTCTCACGCTATCAAGCTGATATACACAGAAGCACATACACACAACTCTGCACCAACACCTTGCCTCCGAACAATAAACAGATATACACAGAAACACACAAATCTCTAAACCACCTTCCTGTCTCCTGTCATTAAACAAATATAACAGAAACACACACACACACACACACAAACACAACCCTTCCCCACCACATTGTTTTCAGTCATTAAACAAATATACACAGAAACACACACACAATCATCCACGACCGTTCTGTCTCCTGCCATTACACAGATCTACACAGAAACACACGCTCACACACGCAATGGTCCACCATCACACACTCACCGGCAATTAAACAGGTATAAAAAGAAACACACACACATCTCGGCACCATACCCCTGTCTCCTGCTATTAAATAGACATACACAGAAACACACACACACAACCCTTCACCACCACATGGCTTTCTGCCATTAAATAGATATACACAGAAACACACACACGCACACACAACCCTTGACACCCAATTTCTTTCTTGTCATTAAGCAGATATATACAGAAACACACACACAACCCTCCACGACCACCCTGTCTCCTGCACTTAAACAGATATACACAGAAACACATACACACCCCTCCACCACCACATGGTTTTCTGCAATTAAACAAATATACACAGGAATACACACACACACGCACACACAATCCTTGAAACCCAATTTGTCTCCTGTCATTGTTCAGATATACACAGAAACACACACACAACCCTCCACCTGTCTCCTGTAATTAAACAGATATGTACAGAAATACACACACAAAACTCCAGCACCACCCTGTCTCCGGCTATTAAACAGTTATACACAGAAACACACACTCACCATCCTCTACCACCACGCTGTCTGCTGCTATTAAACAGAAATTTACGGAAATATACAACAACCCTCCACCACCATCCTGTCTCCTTTGATTAAACAGATATACACAGGAACACAAACACACACAACCCTCCATCACCACCCTGTCTCCTACGATTATACAGATATACACAGAAACACGCATACACCACCTTCTACCACCACCCTGTCTCCTGCAATTAAACAGACATACACAGAAACACGCACATACTCCCTCCACCACCACCCTGTCTCCTGCCATTAAACGGATATACACAGAAACACAGACACATACATCGCCCTACCACCACCTTGTCTCCTGTCATTAAACAGATATGCACTGAAACACACACACATCTCTCCTCCACCACCCTGTCCTCAGCAATTAAATAGATATACACAGAAACACGCCCATGCACAACCCTCCACGATCACCCTATCTCCTGCCATTAAACAGATATACACAGGAACACACACGCAACCCTACATCACCACCCTGTCTCCTGCCATTGAGCGGATATTCACAGAAATGCACACACACAACCCTCGACCAACTCCCTGTCTCCTGCCATTAAACAGATATACACAGAAACAAACACACGCAATTCTTGGCCACCACCCTGTCTCCTGCCATTAAACAGATATACAAAGAAACACTCATACATACACAACCCTCCACCACCATCCTGTCTCCTGCAAGTAAGCACATAGACACAGAAACACAGACATTCTACCCTCCACTACCACACTGTGTCTTGCCATTAAATAGATTTATGCAGAAACACACACACACACACCAGCGTCCTCCACCACCGTGTCCTGCAATTAAACCGATACATACAGAAACATACACACATATTTCCAGCACCACCCTGTCTCCTGTCATTAAGCAGTTAAAACAGAAACACACACACATCCCTCCTCCACCACTGTCTCCTGTCATTAAACAGTTATACACGGAAACACGCACGCACACTACCCTCCACCCCAACCCTGTCTGCAGCCCTGAAATAGATGTATACAGAAACACACGCACACAACACTCCACGAACACCCTGTCTCCTGCTATTAAACAGGCGCACACAGAAATACACACACAATCCTCCATCACCACCCTGTTTCCTGCCATTAATCAGATATGCACAGAAACACACACACACAATCCTCCATATAACCCTGTCTCCTCCCAGTATACAGATATACACAGAAACATGCACACAATCCTCCATCACCACCCTGGCTCCTGCCCTTAAATAAATATACACAGAAACACACACACACACAATCCTCCAACACCACCTTGATCTCCTCCTATTGAGCAGAGATATACAGAAATACACACACAACTCTCCACCACCACCCTGTCACCAGTCCTGAAACAGATATACACAGAAACACACACACGCACACAAACTTCCATGACACCCCATCTCCTACCCCTAAACAGATATATAGTAACACATATACAAATCCTTCCACCACCACCCTGTCTCCTGAAATTAAACATATATACACAGAAACACACACACACACCATCCTCATCCAACACCCTGTCTCTTGCAAATAAACAGATATACATAGACATATACACACAGAGCTTCAGCACCGCCCTGTCTCCTGCCATTAAACAGATATACACCGAAACATACACGCATATCTTCAGCACCACCCTGTCTCCTGCCATTAAACAGATATACACAGAAACACACATACACACAACCCTCCGCGAACACCAGTCTGTCTCCTGTCATTAAGCAGATATATACAGAAAAACGGACACAACTCTGCACCACGACCTTATCAACTACCATTTAACAGACTGGCACAAAAAAAACCGCACAGACAACCCTACACGAACACTCTGTTTCCTGGCATTAAACAAATATACACAGAAACACACACCAACACAACCCTCCACCACCATACTGTTCTCGTGCCATTGAGCAAATATACACAGAAATACACACACATACAGAACCCACCACCACCACCCTGTTTGCTGCCATTAATCAGATATGCACATAAACATACACATACACACTCACAATCCTCCCAAATCACACACTCTCCGGTGATTAAACAGATATAAATAGAAACACACATCTCGACACCAACACCCTGTCTCCTGCCATTGAACAGACATACACAGAAACACACACAAACACAGGCACACATACACACGCGCACACACAACCCTTGAACAGCAATTTGTTTCCTGTCATTAAGCACTTTAATAGATATTTACAGAAACATACAGACAACCCTCCACCACCACCACCCAATCTCCCATCATTATACATATATACACAGAAACACGCACACCCATTCCTCCAACACCACACTGGCTCCTGCAATTGAACATATAGACACACAAACACACACACATACCACCCTCCTCCACCACTCTGTCTCCGGCAATTAAACAGATATATACAGAAACATAAAGACATATCTTCAGCACCACCCTGTATTCAGCCATTAAACATAGACAGAAACACACACGCACACGTACACACAAGCATTGACAACCAATTTGTTTCCTGTCATTAAGCAGATGTACACAGAAACACACACAACCCTCCACAACCACCCTGTCAACATTCATTAAACAGTTATATACAGAAACACACACTCACCAACCTCCAAAACCACCCTGTCTCCTGTCATTAAACAGATATACAGGAATAAAAGAATGACTAGGGTAGGAATAGGTCCAGTCAAGGATAGTAGTGGGAAGTTGCGTGTGGAGGCTGAAGAGGTTGGGGAGACACTGAATGAATACTTTTGTCAGTATTCACTCAGGAACAGGACATTATTGCCGATGTGAATACTGAGTCACAATTAAGTAGAATGAATGGCTTTGAGGTATGTAGGGAAGAGGTGTTGGAAATTCTGGAAAGGGTGAAGATAGATAAGTCCCCTGGGCCTGATGGCTTTTATCCGAGGATTCTCTGGGAAGCAAGGGAGGATATTGCAGAGCCATTGGCCTTGATTTTTTTTCCTCGTTGTCTACAGGAGTAGTGCCAGAAGACTGGAGGGTAGCAAATGTGGTTCCCTTGTTCAAGAAGGGGAGTAGGGATAACCATAGTAACTATAGGCCGGTGAGTCTCACTTCTGTTGTGGGCAAAGTCTTAGAGAGAATTGTAAGGGATAGGATTTATGAACATCTGGATAGGAATAATGTGATCAAGGATAGTCAGCATGGTTTTGTGAAGGGCAGATCGTGCCTCACAAACCTTATTGAATTCTTTGAGAAGGTGACTAAGGAGGTGGACGAGGGGAAAGCGGTAGATGTAGTGTATATGGATTTTAGTAAGGCGTTTGATAAGGTTCCCCATGGTAGGCTACTTCAAAAAATACGGAGGTATGGCATTGAGGGTGAGTTGGAGGTTTGGATTAGGAATTGGCTGGCTGGAAGAAGACAGAGGGTAGTAGTTGATGGTAAAGGTTCATCTTGGAGTGCCGTTACTAGCGGTGTTCCGCAAGGATCTGTTTTGGGACCATTGTTGTTTGTCATTTTTATAAATGACCTGGAGGAGGGGCTAGAAGGTTGGGTGAGCCAGTTTGCGGATGATACGAAAGTCGGAGGAGTTGTTGACAGTGAGGAAGGATGTGGCAGGTTACAGAGGGATATAGATAAGCTGCAGAACTGGGCAGAAAGGTGGAAAATGGAGTTCAATGTAGCTAAGTGTGAGGTGATTCACTTTGGTAAGAGTAACAAAAAGATGGGGTACTGGGCTAATGGTCGGATACTTGGTAGTGTGGATGAGCAGATGGATCTTGGTATCCATGTACACAGATCTTTGAAATTTGCCACCCTGGTAAATAGTGCGGTGAAGAAGGCATATGGCATACTGGCTTTTATTGGTAGAGGAATTGAGTTCCGGAGTCCTGAGATCATGTTGCAGTTGTATAAGACTCTGGTGCGGCCACACCTGGAGTATTGTGTGCAGTTTTGGTCGCCATACTGTAGGAAGGATGTGGAGGCACTGGAACGGGTGCAGAGGAGGTTTACCAGGATGTTGCCTGGTATGGCAGGAAGATAGTATGAGGAAAGGCTGAGGCACTTGGGGTTGTTTTCATTGGAGAAAAGAAGGTTTAGGGTGACTTGATAGAGGTGTACAAGATGATTAGGGGTTTAGATAGGGTCGACCGTGAGAACCTTTTTCCACGTATGGAGTCAGATATTACGAGGGGGCATAGCTTTAAATTAAGGGGGGGGGGGGGGTAGGTATAGGACAGATGTTAGGGGTAGGTTCTTTACTCAGCGAGTCGTCAGTTCATGGAATGCCCTGCCAGTAGCAGTGGTGGACTCTGCCTCTTTATGGGCATTTAAGCGGACATTGGATAGGCATATGGAGGATAGTGGGCTAGTGTAGGTTAGGTGGGCTTGGATCGGCACAACATCGAGGGCCAAAGGGCCTGTACTGCGCTGTATTCTTCTATGTTCTATGTTCTATATACACAAACATACACACACACACACCACCACTACCACCCCCTCGCCTATCATTAAACAGATATACGCAGAAACACACACACACCACCCTCCACCACAACCCTGTCTCCTGCCATTAAACAGATATACATAGAAATACACAAACACATAACCGTGCACCACCACATTATTTTCTGCCATTTAGCAGATATGCACAGATACACACGCACAACCATCAACTGCCACCATGTCTCCTGCCATGAAACAGATATAATCAGAAACAAACACATACCACCCTCCACCACCAACCTGCCTCCTGCAATTAAACATGTATACCCAGAAACACATACAGAGAGTTCACTCCCCCACCAGCCCGTTTGCTGCCATAAATCAATTATACACAGAAATACACACACACACAAACCTCCACTACCATCCTGTCTCCTGCCATTAAACAGGGATATACAGAAACACACACACAACACTACACCACCAACCTGTTTTCTGCCATTGATCAGATGTACACAGAAACACACACAACCCTCCACTACCACCCTGTCTCCTGCAATTCAATAGATATATACAGAAACGCACACACGCAATCCTCCACTACCACCCTGCCTCCTGCAATTCAACAGATATATACAGAAACGCACACATGCAACCCTCCACTACCACCCTGCCACCCGCCATTAAACATATATGCAGAAACAAACACACACAACCCTCCACCACCACCTTATTTCCTGCTGTTAAGTAGATATACACACAAACACGCACTCTACACTTCACCACTACCTTGTCTCCTGTCACTAAACAGATATACACAGAAAAACACACACACAATCCTCGACAACCACCCTGTCTGCTGACATTAAACAGATATACACACAAACACACGCACATCCCTCCACCACTACCCTGTTCTGCTGCCATTGAGCAGATATACACAGAAATACACATACACAACCCTCGACCACCACCATGTTTCCTGCCCTGAAACAGATATACACAGAAACACACACACATGCAGAACCCTCTACCACCACCCTGTTTGCTGCCGTTAGTCAGATATGCACATAAATACACACACAACCCTCCCCAATCACACACTCTCTGGTGATTAAACAGATATAAACAGAAACACACACACACATCTCGACACCAACACTCTGTCTCCTGCCATTTATCAGACATACACAGAAACACATGCACACGCACGCATGCACATACACGCGCACACACAACCCTTGAACAGCAAATTGTTTCCTGTCATTAAGCAATTAAACAGATATTTACAGAAACATACAGACAACCTTCCACCACCACCCAGCCTCCCGTCATTAAACAGATATACACAGAAACACGCACACCCATTCCTCCAAAACCACACTGTCTCCTGCAATTTAACATTTATACACACAAACACACACACACACCACCCTCCACCACCACCCTCTCTCCTGTCATTAAACAGATATACACAAACACACACACACACCACCACGAACACCCCCTCGCCTATCATTAAACAGATATACGCAGAAGCACACGCACACACACCACCCTCCACCACAACCCTGTCTCCTGCCATTAAACAGATATACGTTGAAATACACACACAACAGTACACCACCACATTGTTTTCTGCCATTAAGCAGATATACACAGAAACACACGCACAACCATCAACCGCCGTTATGTTTCCTGCCATGTAACAGATATAATCAGAAACAAACATATACCATCCTGCACCACCAACCTGTCTCCTGCAATTAAACAGGTATACACAGAAACACACACACAGAGAACCCTCCCCCACCACCATGTTTGCTGCCATAAATCAATTATACACAGAAACACACACACACAAACCTCCACTACCATCCTGTCTCCTGCCATTAAACAGGTATACACAGAAACACACACACACACACCACTACACAAGCAAGTTGTTTTCTGCCAATGATCAGATGGACACAGAAGCACACACACAACCCTCCGCAGCCACCCTGTCTCCTGCAATTCAACAGTTATGTACAGAAACACTCAACCCTCCACTACCACCCTGTCTCCTGCAATTCAACAGATATATACAGAAACACTCACACACACAACCCCCCACTACCTCCCTGTCAGCAGCCATTAAACAGATATATGCAGAAACAAACACACACAGTCCTCCACCACCACCACCTTATTTCCTGCCATTAAGTAGATATACAGACAAACACGCTCTCTACACTTCACCACCACCATTTCTCCTGCCACTAAACAGATAAACACAGAAAAACACATACAATCCTCGACCGCCACCCTGCCTGCTGACATTAAACAGATATACACACAAACACACACATGTCCGTCCACCACCACCCTATTCTGCTGCCATTTAGCAGATATACACAGAAGTAAACACACACAACCCTCGACCACCATCATGCCTCCTGCCCTGAAACAGATATACACAGAAACACACACATATACGGAACCCTTCACCACCACCCTGTTTGCTGCCATTAATCAGATATATACATAAACACACACACACAACCCTCCACCATCACACTCCCGTGATTAAACAGATATAAACAGAAACACAAATTCATCTCGACACCATCACCCTGTCTCCTGCCATTAAACAGACATGCACAGAAACACACACACACAACCCTCCACCACAATCCTTTCCCCTGCGATTGAACAGATATACATAGAAATGCACACACAACCGTTAACCACCACATTGTTTTCTGCCATGAAACGGATATGCACAGAAACGCACACACACACAAACACACACAAAACCCCCGATCAACATCTTGTTGCCTGCCATTAAGCAGACATACACAGAAACACACGCACAACCCTCAAGCACCAGCACATCTCCTGCCATGAAACAGATATACTCAGAAGCACACATACAACCTTCTATGAACACCCTGTCTACTGACCTTAAACAGATATACACAGAAACATACACAACCCTCCACCACCACCCTGTCACCTGCCACTAAGCATACAGACACAGAAACACAGACAGTCTACGCTCCAAAACCACCGTGTCTCCTGCCATTGAATAGAGATACGCAGAAACACACACAACCTTCCATGACCATCCTGTCTCCTGCCATTGAACAGGTATACAGAGAAACACACACACATCATGTCTTCTGCCATTAAGCACATATACGCAGAAACACACACACAACCCTCCACCACCAACACGCCACCTGCCAGAAAACAGTTATACACAGAAACACACACACAGCACCCTCCACCATCACCCTATCTCTAGCCCTTAAATAGATATGCACATTAACGCACACAACCCAATATGACCACCCTGCCTTCTGACATTAAACAGGTAGACACCGAAACCAACACACAACCCTCCAACACCACCCTGTCTCTTGCCTTTAAGCAGATATACACACAAACACACACACATCCCTCAACCACTACCCTGTTTCCTGCCGTTAATCAGATATACACAGAAACACACACACACAGCCCTCCACAACCACTCTGTCTCCAGCCCTTAAACAGATATACACAGAAGCACACACACACCCCTCCACGACCACCCTGTCTCCTGCCATTAAACGGATATACACAGAAACACACACATCCCTCGACCACCACCGTGTTTCCTGATGTTAATCAGATATACACAGAAACACGCACACACACAAACCTCCACGACCACCCTGCCTCCTGCCATTAAATAGATATACACGGAAACAAACGCACAACCCTCCACCACCAGTCTGTCTCCTGTTATTAAGCAGATATATACAGAAAAAACACACACAACCCTGCACCACCACCTACCACCTACCATTAAACAGATATACACAGAAAATAAAACACACACAAACACCGCCCTGTTTCCTGCAATTAATCGATTTTACACAGAAACACACAGACACAATTCCCCCACCAACACTCTGTCTCCTGACATTAAACAGATATACACAGAAACACACACATACACCTCCACCACCACCCTGTCTCCTACCAGTGAGCACATAGACACAGAAACACAGACAACCTACCCTCTACCATCACCCTGTATCCTGCCATGAAAAAGATATATGCAGAAACTCACATACACACATACACACACAAGCACACAGACACACACACAAGCACACACAAAACTCCATGAACACCCTACCTTCTGCCATTGGACAGATATACACAAAAACACGCAAACACCAAACTGGCTCGTGCCAGTAAGGACCTATACACGGAAACACATACACACACACATACACACACACTCACTCGCACAAATCTCCTTGACCACCCTGTCTCCTGTCATCAAACAGTTATACACGGAAATACACACATACACAACCTTTCACAAAATTTACAGCTGAGGGAACAGCAGTTACGATGCGATTAAGCAAGATTTAGGAATTATAGAATGGGAAGGAACCTGCAGGGAATGGGCACATTAGAAATGTGGAACTTATTCAAGGAAAAGTTCCTGAGTGTCTTAGATAAATATGTACCTTTCAGGCAGGGAGGAAGCTGTAGAGCGCGGGAGCCGTGGTTTACGAAGGAAGTGGAATCTCTGGTCAAGAGGAAGAGGGAGGCTTATGTTAGGATGAGATGTGAACGCTCAGTTAGGGCACTTGAGGGTTACAAGGGAGCCAGGAAAGACCTAAAGAGAGAGCTCAGAAGGGCCAGGAGGAGACATGAGAAGTTGTTGGTCGATAGGATCAGGGTAAACCATAAGGCTTTCTATAGGTATTTAAGAGAATAAAAGAATGACAAGAGTAAGATTAGGGCCAATCAAGGATATTAATGGGAAATTGTGTGAGGAGTCGGAGGAGACAGAGGAAGCACTAAATGAATATTTTTCGACAGTATTCACTCTAAAAAACGACAATTTGTCGCAGAGATTAATGAGGTACAGGCTACTAGACTAGGTGGGATTGAGGTTCACAAGGAAGAGGTATTAGAAATCCTGAAGAGTGTGAAAATAGATAAATCCACTGGGTCGGATGGTATTTAGCCTGGGATCCTCTGGGAAGCCAGGGAGGAGGTTACCGAGCCTTTGGCCTTGATCATTAAATCGTCATTGTCCACAGGAGTAATGCCAGAAGACTACAGGAATAGCAAATGTGGTTCCCCTGTTCAAGCAGGGGAGAAGAGACAACCCTGGTAATCAGTGAGCCTTACTTCAGTTGTTGGTAAAGTGTTGGAAAAGGTTATAAGAGATAGGATTTATAATCATCTAGCAAATAATAATTTGATAATGGATAGTCAGCACGGTTTTGTGAAGGTTATGTCATGCCTCACAAACCGTATTAAGTTATTTGAGAAGGTGACCAAACAGGTAGATGAGAGTAAACCAGTTGATGTGGTGTATATGGATTTCAGCAACGCATTTGATAATGTTCCCCACAGTAGGCTATTGTTCAAAATGCGGAGGAATGGGGTTGTGGGAGACATAGCAGTTTGGATCGGTAATTGGCTTGCTGAAAGAAGACAGAGGGTGGTGGTTGATGGGAAATTTTCATCCTGGAGTCCAGTTACTCGTAATGTACCGCAAGGGTTAGGTCCACTGCTGTTCATCATTTTTATAAACGACCTGGATGATGGAGTAGAAGGGTGGGTTAGTAAATTTGCAGACAACACTAAGGTCGGTGGAGTTGTGGATAGAGACGAAAGATGTTGTAGGTTACAGAGATATAGATAAGCTGCAGAGCTGGGCTGAGAGGTGGAAAATGGAGTTTAATGTGGACAAATGTGAGGTGATGCACTTTGGTCGGAGGAACAGGAATTCAAAGTACTGGGCTTATGATATCATTCTTGGTAGTGTAGATGTGCAGAGAGATCTCGGTGTCCAGGTACACAGATCCATGAAAGTTGCCACCCAGGTTGACTGTGTTGTTAAGAAGGCAGTAATAGAGGGATCGAGTTCTGGAACTATGAGGTTATGCTACATCTGTAGAAAACTCTGGTGCGGCCGCACTTGGAGTATTGTGTACAGTTCTGGTCACTATTATAAGAAGTATGTGAAAGCTTTGGAAAGGGTGCAGAAGAGATTTACTAGGATCTTGCCTGGGAGAGAAGGTCTTCTGAGGAATGTCTGAGGGACTTGAGGCTGTTTTCGTTGGAGAGAAGAAGTTTGAGAGGTGACTCAATAGAGATATATAAGATAATCAGAGGGTTAGATAGGGTGGACAGGGAGAGCCTTTTTCCAAGTATGGTGACGGCGAGCACGAGGGGGCATAGCTTTAAATTGAGAGGTGACAGATATAGGACAGATGTCAGAGGTAGTTTCTTTAATCAGAGAGTAGTAAGGGTATGGAATGCTTTGCCTGCAACGGTTGTAGATTCGCCAACTTTAAGGACATTTAAGTCGTCATTGGACAAGCATATGGACGTACATGGAATAGTGTAGGTTAGATAGGCTTCAGATTGGTATGACAGGTCGATGCAACATTGAGGGCCGAAGGGCCTGTACTGCGCTGTAATGATCTATGTTCTATGTTCTATAAACACCCTTGCCTACTGACCTTAAACGGATATATGCAAAAACGCACATGCATACACACCCCTCCACCACCATCCTGTCTCCTGCCAGTAAGCACATAGATACAGGAATACAGGCACTATACTCTCCACCACCACCTGTCTCCTGCTTTTAAGCAGGTATATGCACAAACACACACACATACAGATCCCTAGACCACCACCCCGTTTCCTGCCGTTTATCAGATATACACAGAAACACACACGCACAACCCTCCACCACCACATTCTCTCCTGCCCTTAAAACAGATATACACAGAAACGCGCACACATCCCTCTACCATCACCCTGTCTCCTGCCCTTAGAGAGATATACAGAGAAACAGGGTGGCAATACAGAACGCTCCACCACCACCCTGTTTCCTGCAATTAATCAGATATACACAGAAACAGACACACACAACCCTCCACCACCACAAGTCTGTCTCCTGTCATTAAGCAGATACTTACAGAAAAACATACACATCCCTGCACCACCACCCTAACACCAGCATTAAACAGACAGACACAGAAAAAAATACACACAGAGAACCCTCCACCAACACTCTGTCTCCTGGCATTAAACAGATATACACAGATACACACACACAGAAACCTCCACCACCAACGTGTCTCCTACCAATAAGCACCTGGACACAGAAACACAGACATCTACCCTCCATCACCACCCTGTCTCCTGCCATTAAAAGGATATATGCAGAAACACCCACATGCACAACACTCCATGAACACACTGACTCCTGCCATTGGACAGATATACACAATAACATACACGCACCAAACTGTCTCGTGCCATTATGTACATATACACAGAAACACACACGCACACTCACTCAAACCTCCCTGAGCACCCTGTCCCCTGTCATCAAACAGTTATACACGGAAAAATACACACACAAACTTCCACGAACACCCTGCCTTCTGCCCTTTAACAGATGCACACAAAACGCACATGCAAACACAATCCTCCACCACCACCCTAAACAGATATACGCAGAAGCACACACACAAGCACAACATTCCATGAACAACGTGCCTCCTGCCATTGAGCAGATATATGCAGGAACACACACACAACTCTCCATGACCACCCTGTCTGCTGCCACTGAACAGATATACACAGAAACACACACACCACCACCCTGTCTCCAGCCCTTAAATGGACATACACAGAATCACACGCACACCCCTCCAAGACAACCCTATCTCCTGCCATGAAACAGATATACACAGAAACACACACACACACACAACCCTTCACCACCGCCCTGTTATCGTTCCATTGAGCAGATATACACAGAAATACACACACACAACCTTCGACCACCACCAGTCTGTCTCCTGTCATTAAGCAGATATATACAGAAAAACGCCCACAACCCTGCACCACCCCCTATCACCGACCATTAATCAGACATAAACAGACAACCCTCCATCAACACTCTGTTTCCAGGTATTAAACAGATATACACAGAATTGGCTGGCTGACAGAAGGCAGAGAGTGGCTGTAGATGGAAATTATTCTGCCTAGACAACAGTGTTGAGTGGGGTCTCCCAGGGCTCTGTACTTGAGGCTCTGCTCTTTGTAGTTTTTATAAATGACTTGGATGAGGAGGTTGAGGGGAGGGTTAGTAAATTTGCAGAGAACACAACGTTTGGAGGTGTCGGCTATAGTATAAAGGGCTACTGCAGACCGCAGCGCGACATAGACAGAATGCAGAGCTGGGCTGAGAAATGGTAGATTGAGTTCAACCTGGATAAATGCGAAGTGATGCATGTTGGAAGGTGGAACTCGAATGCTGAATATAGGTGGGATTAAAGACAGGATTCTTGGCAGTGTGGAGGAACAGAGGGTTTTGGATGTGCAAGTACATAGATCCCTCAAAGTTGCCATACAAGTGGATAAGGTTGTTAAGAAAGTCTATGGTGTTTTAGCTTTCATTAACAGGGGATAGAGTTTAAGAGCCGTGAGGTTTTGCTGCAGCTCTACAAGTCCCTGGTGAGGCAATACTTGAATTATTGTGTCCAGTTCTGGTCGCCCTACTATAGGAAAGATACAGAGGCTTGGGAGAGGGTGCAAAGAAGGTTTACCAGGATGCTGCTTGGACTGGAGGGCTTGCCTTATGAAAAAAAGGTTGAATAGGCTCGGACCTCTCTCTGGAGAGAAGGAGGAAGAGAAGAGACCTGATAGAGGTGTACAGAATAATGAGTGGAATAGATAGAGTCAATAGCTAGATAATTTTCCCCAGGGCAAGATTGACTGGTATGAGAACTCATAGTTTGAAGATATTAGGAGGAAGGTATAAAGGAGATGTCAGAAGTAGTTTTTTTTTAACACAGAGAGCTGTGAATGTATGGAATGCGTTACCAGAGGTAGTGGTGGAAGCAGAGTTATTGAGGACATTTAAGCGACTTCAGGCTTGCACATGGATAGCAGTGAATTGAGGGGTATGTAGGTTGTTACTATATTTTACATTAGGATTAAATCTCGGCACAACATAATGGATGAAAGGGCCTGTTCTGTGCTGTACTTTCTATGTTCTATGTTCTCTGACAAGGGTGAGTCGACCTCTGACCATCTAATGCCAACTGCAAAAGATGTTTAAAGACTTCATTGAGTTGCAAAGGTGTCAGCACTATAATTATGTTTTGGTCATTGTTGATTTTCTTTTCCTTGATGGGTTGAAGCTTACCACACTTCCAACGCTACTGCTAAAACTGTTGTAAATATTTTACTCAAGGAGATTATTACCTGCTGTGTTATTTGATTTTGTCTACCTTCTGACAATGCCCCTCCCCCACCCCCATTTTATTGGAGATATTAATGAGGAATTATGCTGTCATTTTGGGATCCACCACCAACTTCATTGTGCTTATTGCCCACAGGCTGCAGGGCTCGTGGAGCATGGTCACCAGAGTCTGAAAAGTAAACTTACCAAATGGACTTCTGATACAGGTCTTTCCTGGGTTAGGGTGGTGCCGCTGGTATTGTTCCACCTACAATAAACTCCTGTGGGGAAAACTCGCTTGGGTTTTTCGAGCGCTCTCACTCTGTATGATCTGAATGATAAAGTGCACTGTATCTGATCCGCAGGACACACTGCAGAAATTATCCCATCCCAGCGGACTGAGCTGCCTCCATTGATAGAGCTGTCTCCATTGGTAGAGTGTCACACAGTAACAGCGAAAATCTTTTGATGTCATCCTCAAAGGTACTTGCTACAAAAAAGCTGAAGACTGCGGGAAACTGCTGTGGCCAGCGCTAACACAGAGGCCCCAGCGGGAGCCTGGTGGGCCCATAAACGAGAAATCAATGGATAAAAACATTCTTCTTTTTAGAAGAATCCGATTAAGACCATCATCTTAACACTTCCTGGGGAGAAAATGGATGTGGGAGAGCGGACAGACTCAATTGGTTCCAGCATTTACAACCTTGGTCCGTGTGACAACAAAAGCAGAAACCTGGAACTGTTTATCTTGCTTCTGAAAAACAGGTTAATAAATTTTGAAGATCATAGATATTTCTTCCTGGTGTTCATGAAATGATCAAGAGCAGAGTACGTTTCCCTGAGTATGGTCTGACTTCTGGGTTATGGATTGTGATATTCTGTTCACATGATCTGAACACATACAAAGAAATGGCTCAGTGACAAGATCTGCTGAATCGGATTCCGTGAAGAAGAGAAGCCGATGTAATGAAAAGAGCCATAAGAGTGGGAATGTAGCAAATTATTTTCCAGACTCGATGAGGGTGCATAGTGCTGTTTCCAGGAGTCAATATCTGTACAAGTAGACTGAAACAGCGTTGGGTGTTATTGTACTGCATCTTTTGTATAATGGTGCAAAAGCACGGAACTTTTGTATAGAGGGGATAACTTCAAAATCCTCAATGAGGCAAAACACACAAATGAGGTAAACACCAAAGTAACCACACAATTTGGTGTTACATCATGAGGTAAACTTCCCTGCTCAAATTTCGCTCAAAATCGCTCTCTGTCTAATTCCTAAGACTGATATTAGAACAGTGATTGGTATGTCAATAAAAACTGCTCTGGTCTCACAACTTCAGCATTTCATACCCACCCCTTATGTATGTCTGGCAATAGTAATTGATCCCTCACTGTGTTACTTCAGCACACGTAGAGAAGAAAAAACTATAAGAACAACAGTCAAGTATGTGACTGGGATTTGACCCGATTCTGTTGCAACCAATCCATTCAGCTGTAATTGAAATTGCTTCCACCTTTCCTGTGTCAGTAATAAGATTACACAGCTTAGTGGTGACTTTTCATGCGTTGAATTGGACCCAGCATCCTTTCTCAGATTGAAATTTACAGGGATATAAAGACATGATGAAAGACACGGGCAATATTTACTGGACTATAAAGACGTTAGGAATGACCCGCCTCTGATACCATGTCGTTGGAAACTAAGGAAATGATGTTTCCTTGGAGATAAAGCCACTAGAAACGAAAAGAGGCATTTAAATGGGATAATGGCATAGATAAAGAATAATGCAGGAGAAATCAAGAAAGACTTATTTGTGTCCGAATAGAGGTTATCCAGCTGATGTGAAGATTTTAAGAGTAAATATGAGGGACATTTCCTCGTTTAGGTGAATGGAAACTAGAATTTAGAACGTCAAACCCAGTGGGGCACGATAAATAAGTTTGGATTAGGCATTTTATATTCTGAGAGTTATTGAAATCGAAGATGAATTTTCAGAAATAAAAACATTTTAGGAGTTGATTCCAGAATATTCGAAAAGCGCGAGCAGACACACAAGGAGTGAATTAAACAGCGACAGTGATTCTGGGCTGCCTAAATGGTGAGGCAAAAGGGAAACACTCTGGAAGTGGTTAACATTCATAGGAAAGAAATTGCATAACACCTGCAATTGAAAATGTTAAGTGTAAGAAGAGCTAATGGAGTTGGAAGGTGCAGCAGCTCATTCTACATGAAATATTATACAATGTAAATGCACTGATCTGTTTGGGTTAGCTCTGCATTGAATGGAAGCCGGTTAGCTCAGTTCGCTGACGAACTGGTTTATGAGAAAAGTGAGACCAACAGCGTGGGATTAATTCTCTCACTGTCTACCCGCCGTTTGATATGATCATGGCTGACCAAACACGTCAATGTCTTTGCCCAGCTCATCCACAACAACCCGTCGTACAATGGGATAAAGACATTTAAGCAATCGAAAATTTCTGTTCATACAGGTAACATGAAACATATTGCATTCATCAATAATCTTCACCATTCCTACATCCAAGAACGTGTTGCACAGTGGGTTTCTGCACGACATTTGCTGGTTTTACGGATGAGCATCTGATTCAGGTCTGATTATGTTTCAAACGATATGATTCCGTACAAACTCACAACCAAGAAGGTAATGAATTTCCTCTGGTCAGTAGCAGGGATGAGAACTCCAAACGACAGGAATTGGCGATGATTCAGCACAACACTCAATGATTCAGCTGAAAACTGAACTAAACTCCAATTCTAGTGCAGTTCAAACACACAAACATTGAAAGCAAAGTTACCAAATTTGTAGAAATCTAACAAGCTTTTCATTGCGCCACAGAGCTGCACTCGCCACAATTTTACTGCGCCCAAAGTTGCGGTGAAAATGTCGACTATCACCAGGTGATGCGGAGAGTTTTTCAAGGAGTAGATCTTTTATTTGCAAACAAAAACAGTGACATTCAGAAAGTAAATTTTTGACTCGCCCGGACATGAGGATCCATGGCATAGATTCATAGAGTCATTGAGATATGCAGCATGGAAACAGACACTGCTGTCCAACTTGTCCATGCCGACCAGATATCCCAACCCAATCTTGTCCCACCTGCAAGCACCCGGCCCATATCCCTCCAAACCCTTCCTATCGACATGCCTCTCAAATGTTGCAATTGTACGAGCCTACACCACATCGTCTGGCAGCTCATTCCATTCACGTACCACCCTCTGTGTGAAAAAGTTGCCCCTTAGGTTTCTTTCATATCTTACCCCTCTCACACTCAACCTATGCCCTCTATTTCTGGACTCCCCGACCCCAGGGAAAATATTTTGTCGATTTATCCTTTCCATGCTCCTCATAATTTTGTAAACCTCTATAAGGTCACCCCTCAGCTTCCAAAGCTCCAGGGAAAACAGCCCCAGCCTGTTCAGCTTCTCCTTATAGCTCAAATTCTCCAGCCCTGACAACATCCGTGTAAATCTTTCTGAACCCTTACAAGTTTCACAACATCTTTCCGATCGGAAGGACACCAAAACTGCACGCAATATTGCAACAGTGGCCTAACCAATTTCCTGCACAGCCGCAACATGACCTCCCAACTCCTGCACTCAACACTCTGACCAAAAAAGGAAAGCAGACCAGATGCCTTCTTCACTATCCTATCTACCTGCGACTCCACTTTCAAGGAGATATGAACCTCCACTCCAAGGTCTCTTTTTTCAGCAACACACCCTAGGGTCTTACCATTAAGCATATAAGTCCTGTTAAGATTTGCTTTCCAAAAATTGAACACCTCACATGTATCTGAATTAAACTCCATCACTTCATACCTTTTGTTTAATCATGTCTTGTTAGCTTATCAGAATGCCAACTGTGTTAGTCAGAATTACCTCACACCAGCTATACAATAAACCAATGGTGCTAATTCTCAATATCGTTCTACTTCTACCACTATGGTTTTTACTAATTCTACTTAATATTATTCTACTGTCATTATAAAGTATTCTACTGCTACCTGTGCTCAATGAACCTCCATCCCCGACTAACCTGTCATGATTAGATATTTAGCTACCCCATCTATCACAATGTTTTCCTGTCCCAAACTGACTCTATTAACTACTAATTAGATATTTAATGTCATATCCTGCTACTAATGTCTCAAGCAGGCTGACTCTACTATCAATTAATTATTTAAAGTCATGTCCTAAGTATGTACTGTCACGATGTTTCCCAAACTGCCATGATGATATTTAGTAGGCGAGGCTGACTTTACTCATTGTTATTATCTCAGCCTGCCATAGCAACCGTTCAGCCTCAGTCTGATTCTGCTAATTGGTGTAGGAGCATTCCACTATTCTTATCCCATCCTGCCTCAGCGGCCCCATCCTGCCCCACTGATCCTTTGATGAATGTAGCATTCCGCAGACCCCTTGTAACAGATTGCCAGTAGTTTCCATGCCTTTAACCTTCCCATGCTTTCATGCTCTGTATTTTCTGTGTAGTGTTGGGATCTTTCATCAGACATCTGTTTATCTTCACCCCACTTTCCAGTACCTGGTCCTTATCCATGTGTGCTCTCGCTTCTCAAGTATTCGGCTCAATACTCCTGAATTATTTTGATGACTCATAGCTTTACCACACGTTCAAACAGTGAGTTCCAATTATACAACACTCTCAGAGTGAAAACGTTCTTCCTATATCTGAAAGTCCTCTCCCTTGCGTTTAATGGAGATCCCTGGTTGTTAACCCTTCCCATAAGAAGTTCATTCCTATCACACATACCGATCCCCTTAATGTGCTCCTTAATTACTTCCTCACTCAGCCTTCTCCGCTCCCAGATAAAGAGCGTGAGCTGAGCTCGTCTATCTTCGCCATGGCGATAGTGTCGTGCTGGAAAAGTACAGCAGGTCAGGCAGAATCCATGGAGAGGGAGAATCGATGTTTCTGGCATAAATCTTTCATCAGGAATGAGGCTTGTGGGTGGGGACTGAGAGATAATTGGGAGGGGGTTGGGGTTGGGTGCAAGGTCGCTGGGAAAGCAAATGGTGGATGGAGGCGGGGAGAAGGTGATAAGTCAGAGGGGGAGAGATGAATAGGTCCGGAGTGTGGTGCTGAGTTGGATGTTTCAGACTGTGATAATGTGAGTGGAGGGGAAATGAGGAAGCCACTGAAATCCACATTTATCCAGTGTGGTTGCAGGGTCCCAAGGCAGATTATGAGGCGTTCATCTTCCAGGCGTCAGATGGTAACGGTTTGGTGATGGCTTATGCCCGAAACGTCGATTGTCCTGCTCTGCAATTCACATGACAGGGGAGATGTGAAAACCAAAGACTAAAAGAAGGACAAAACTTATAGATTCAGAGTTAATGGAATTCGACACAGTGCGGGCAGAAACCATTTGGCCAGTTGAGTCTGCTCTGTGCCGTGGAAGAGATTCATACTCCCCCACTCTATCTTTCTAAACCCGCATTTATGATCCACCTACAAAAATAGAAATTACTCCAAAAGCTCAGCGAAATCAGGCAGCATCAGTGGAGAGAAATCAGGGTTAACATTGCGAATTAAAATCAGTTCCGAGGAAGTGTCTGTTGACCCGAAATGGTCATTCTGTTTTCCCCGAGCTGCAATTCTGACTTTTGTCTCTTATTTACAGCACTTACAGTCCATTCAGATTTTGTTTGCCATTTACCTGAATTGCACACCTTTGCAATGTGGGAAGGAATCGGAGCAGCCAGAGGAAACTCACACGGGAGAGAGAGAGAGGAGTGTGCAAATTCCACACAGTCAGTCAAATAAGTCATGAATTGAAGGCGGGTTTCTGGGGCTGAAAGGCGCAGTTCTACCCACTGAGCCCTCCCAATATGCAAGCGCCTGTCCTGGAAGCGAATTGAACCCGACCTCACGCAGTGACAGGCGGTGGTACTACCCAGGAATTCTATGCAAAAAGAAGCCTACTTGTTAATACTGGAAATTAACATTCGCTCAACTATCCGAACACCTTTTTTAAATTACTTGGCCTATAGCCTTGTATGTCTTGGCATCACAAATTCATATCTGAAAACTTCTGAAAGTTCTGAGGATTTCTGCCTCTGCAACCTTTGCATGCACTGAGTTCCAGATTTCAACCAACCGCTGTTTCAAAACATTTGTCTGCACATTCACTCAAACCTTTCCTCTTCTATCCTAAAATCTATGCCACCCTGCCCCTCCCCCCGTGATCGATCTCACCATCAAAGAGAAACATTGATTTCAGTGTACACCATCCATATTCCTGATTATTTTATACATTTCAATCATGTTTCCTCTCAATCTCTTCGACACTAAGAAAAACGCCTCCAGTCTGCCCAATTCCTCTTCATAACTGAAACTCTTCTACCCAGACAATATCCTGGTAAATCTCTCCTGCATCATTTCCAGTGCTATCATATCCATGCTATCATGCGAATTGCAGAACTGCACACAATAGACTAGATAGAGCTAAATGAGCAAGTGAAATAAATGATGTAGAAGTCCACAGACAGAAATATTTTCGAATACATTTTCTTTTTCTCAGTGCTGCCCTGTGTCCTTTTCCACAGCCTGATGTTCTAATAATCTCTGGTGCATGTGGTAAAAGCTGCTACATGAGAATTGATCACACAACCACGGTATCGAAATGGATTGATTGGCTTGAAGGTGAGCACATGGTGCTTCTATGACGGCACAGAGGCGCAAGAAATGCCAAAGCTGGAAGTGCTCCTGGTCAAAGGCGGGGACGAAGAGCATAATTGTTGTATCATGAAGGGTATAGCCAGTACAACACCAGTACTACAGATTGGCTCAGCTGAAGCGTGCTGGAGCCTTCAGCGAGAGTCGATCAATTGAAAGCATTCTCTGAAATTTCCTGAACAATGCGCTATTTTGTTACTTTGACAGTAAGAGCTGTTTTTGATTACATCGTCTCCACATCAGCCTCTTGCTCCCAGTAAACACTCCAGACCAGCGTACATCACTTTCATTCCGACACAGCCACATGTCATATTCTCATTCCCTCTGTGATAATTAGAACTGACAATATAATTCTCTGAGATGCAGCAATGTAGCATGAAGTTGACAGAGTAGTGAACAAAGAAGAACAAAGAACAGAGAAAATTTACAGAAGGAACACGCCCTTAGGACGTCGAAGCCTGAGCTGATCCAAATCCATTGTCTAAACCTTTCACCCAATTCCAAAGCATCTGTATCCCTCTGCACTCTTCCTACACCTGCATCTGTCCAGGCACACCTGAAATGAATCTACCATGCCTGCGTCTAATACCTCTGCTGGCAACACGTTCCAGGCACCTATCACCCTCGGTGTAAAATGCTTCCAATGACTATCTCTCTTAAACTTTTCAACTTTCACCTTGAACACGTGACCTCTCATTATTGAATCCCTCACCTTGGGAAAAAAGCTTATCTCTATCCACCCTGGCTATACCCTTCATGATTTTGTAGATGTCAATCAGGTCCCCCTCAATCTCGTTTTTTCTAATGAAAACAAACGGAACCTACTCAACCTCTCTTCAGAGCTATCATCTTCCATACTTGGCAACATCCTCATAATCTTTCTCTGCACACTCTCCTAAACGTCCACATCGTTTTGGTAATTTGGCAACCAGAACTGTACACAGCATTCTAAATGCGTTTGAACCAAAATCTTGTCCAATTTTAGCATGACCTTCCAGCTCTTACAATCAATGCCTGGTCCGATGAAAGCATGCAATCTGCCTTCTTGTCCACTCGATCCACCTGTGTAGCCACCTTCAGGGTACAAAGAAGCTGAACTCCAACATCTCTCTGCTCAGCAATTTTACCCAAGGCTCTTCCATTTACCGTATACTTGGCTCTAGAATTAGACTTCCCAAAATGCATCAACTCACATTTTCCTGGATTCAACTCCATCTGCCACTTCTCCGCTCAACTGCCCTATCTATATTCTCCTTCATTCTTTGACAGTCCACTATGCTTTGTGCTACTTCACCAATCTCCGTGTCATCTGCAAATGTAATGGGGATATTTGGGCTAACAACCCTTCGAAAATGGAGCATGGCAGTTGCTCGTAGTTAGATTCGATGAATAAAATCTGGAATATAAACCCGCTCAGAGGAAGAGTGACAAAAAGTTTTACTTTGCTGAAAACCCATTTGTTCATGTCCCTTCAAAATGGAAATCTGCTGTCCTTAATGAGACCTGACAACATATAACTCCAGACCAACAATAGTACGGTTCACCCATAAATTCCCTCTTACTCAGTTCAAGCAGATTTAAGAATGAACAACAAATGTTGTTCAGACTATGATGGCCACACTCCGTGGGAGAATAAGGAAGGATAAAAAAAAATGCGTGGATTACGGGGAAAATTGGGAATCGTCTCAGCATGGTCTCAAATTCAGCTGATCATCCAAACTAAATAGACACAAGGATACCCACGCCTCCATGAAGTCAGGTCCATGGGGACGGGGTTTGTAGGAAGGGATTCAATTACCCGCTGAAATGTGAACTCAATTGTTCAGTCACAGTGTGGGTAGGTCATTCACCACTCCCCTATGTGAGAAGGAATCAGTCAGGAGACCAACCTGCAGAGTTGCCATCAGGTTTACAAATGATAGCAAGGGTCCGATTCTGTTGTTATTGCAGGTGTTCATCCTATCCAGCAATGAACCATGCTTGAATGCCTTTTTCCAATGGAATACCACTGTTTCCTGATGTAGATCAATAATTCAAACTTAGTTGGAGGAGTCATGTTTAGAAGTTTACAGACGATTCAACAATTGGTCATGTAGTTGACTGTGATGAATAATATCAGGGACTGCATTGATGTGTCAATCAGGTGGAAAGGAAAAACGGCGAATGGAATTGAATCCAGACAAATAAGTGGTAATGAATTTGGGGAGTTGAGACAATAGCAGTGAGGATTCTGAGTGGTGTACAGGAACAAAGAGATTTTGGAGTATATATTCACAGATCTCTGAAGATTGTTGGACAGAGAGATCAGTTGTACGAGAGGCTCTTTGTTGACCACAGTCTGAGAATGATATTCGATCTTTAGCAAACCCCAGTTTCGGAAACAACTGAAGGAATGAGCACAAGTCTGGTCAATGCGATAATCAGCATTTTTCAAAATTGTAAAATAAAAGGTGGAGGGCTCGAGTACAACTCTATGCCCATCAAGACCGCTTCACCACTCAATGAATTTACCACTGCTTCCTCTCCAAGTCATGCTGGTATGAGCCTTGGGGGGTAATTCATAAATGGTGACGTTTCACTGCATCTTCAACCTTGTCGTTTTAGTCGGTACAGTCTTTGAGCTTTGAAGGTTCTGTCAACAAAGCCTGGATGACTTACTTCAGTGAATATTCTAGGTGGCGCACTCTGCTGCAATTGTACCTTAGCAGTTAAGGGACTAAATATTCAGGCGTTGAACAATGTACAGTTAAGTGACTGTATTGTCGTGAAGGGTGTCCACTTCCTTCAGTGGTATTTCAGCGGCACCCGCCTAGGTAAATGGAGAGAGTTCTATTCAACATCTAAGTTGTGCATTGCGGACGATGTCGGCTTCATGGAGACAAGGGTTGAGTTAATAATCAAACAAAGTCGACCGACGGACATGTTTTTGTCGTCAATTTCTTTTATGCGCGATCAGGTTCCATTTCTCCTAAATAGTAGCTGTCAGGAAGATTACACGGAGGAATTCAGTTACAATGAAGCAATTGAATGTCAATAGAATATGATTAGATTCTCATTTGTCAGAGTTATCATTGCTGTATTTGGTCATTCTGTGGATCAATCCGATTCCAACTGCTTTCTGATTTCAAGTTCCAATTCTCATCTGCGCTTGAAATTTCAACCCATTTGATCACCGACATTTCTCCACCTGTCTTAATAATATGTAAGTATGCTGCAGGGGACAGCAGAGATTTACGAGGATGTTGCTAACTCTGTATAAAATGGACCTTCGTGGAATAATTGGTTAGGCAGGGATTATTCTCCTCGAAACAAAGGAGGTGGAGGGGTGCTCTATAATCATATAACACCAATTATACACGTTCACTATTCGTGGAATCTTGACAGGGTAGATACGGGCGGGTGGTTTGCCCCATGCTGTGAGGAGCGCACCAGAGGACATAATCTCAGAATTAGATATTGCCCATTTAATTCAGAAATGAGGAGTCATCTCTTTGCTCTGGGGCCAGACAATCTCTGCCATCAGTGTTGTTGGGTGTTTTCAAACTGTGCCAGATAGTTAATCAGACAGATGATGAAAATTTGTCGAGGTAAGTGAGCAGAAAGGAGTTAAAGATTATCAGATCAACCATGAGTTCGTTGAATGGTGAGGCAGACTCCAAGGGCTGAATGGCTAACTCCCACTCTTTTAACATTTGGTCTAACGCCTTATTTTATTCATAAGTTCAGAATTGTGGGGGAATGTGATGAAGTGATAGAAAAGGTTTATTAAACAGATCAGACAGATTTGGAAAAAGGTTCATAAACTCAGGAAGACGAAATGTGCTGTGACCTGGGGATAACAAATGACACTGGGGCACAGCACAGGTGGCTGATTACTGAAGCTGTGAATGCTCAAGTAAGTTGGTAGACCTTACACAATTGGCAAATCAGTGATCACGCTAGATGATGGATCGTTGTATGATTCACACACAGCAGAAAGTTGTGAAAGAATGAAAGGTTCGTTTCATTGGAGAAGTTTTCTGCGGTTCCAATTCCGAGTGACTGTTTGAATTACTGATCAGATCTTTGTGTGAGGTGTTAGATTAAGATACTCATGTGCAACCCCACTGGATAAACCTGTGCTCCCGATCTATTGTTATTTGTTTCTCATTCTATCGATGCAAATTCATAGAAAGACAAGATGGAATGAGGGGCGGAAAGAAAAATGCGTTCCTTCTCATTACACCAAGTTAATCTACAATTGACTCGAATGACTGCTCTCACTCTTCATTTCGACTTTAATGTGGTGTCGATTATTCGTGAATCTCCCATGCAGTGAACGACAAGAACAAGATCCTCGACCCAGTGTATACCAGAGTGTGAGGTGCAAAGAAAAATTGCTGGAGCAGTTTGTGAAGTTAGCAACCAGAGTGTGACTCGAACTCGTGAATGTGGAGCACAGCGGTATTATAACCCACCATCATAATCGCCCAGTCTTCGCAGCACATTTTGTAGAGGGGTGACTTGTGACCTCATCAGGGTACATGTGGTGAAAGTAAAGGATGAGCAGTGTGCGTGGAACGGTGGCATAGTGGTTAGCACTGCTGCCTCACAGCGCTGGAGACCCGGGTTCAGCTTCCGCCTCAGGCGACTCTGTGTGGAGTTTGCACGTTCTCCCCGTGTCTGCGTGGGTTTCCTCCGGGTGCTCCGGTTTCCTCCCACAGTCCAAAAATGTGCAGGTTAGGTGAATTGGCCATGCTAAATTGCCCGTAGTGGTAGGTAAGGGGCAAATGTGTGGGTGGGTTGCGCGTCGGTGTGGACTTGTTGGGCCGAAGGGCCTGTTTCCACACTGTAAAGTAATCTAATCTTTTAGAGCGGTGGCATGTGACCTCATCAGAACTGTGTCAGAATGAAACAGAGAACAAGAATTTTCCGTCATATTCACACCTGCATTTGACTCATAATGTCTTCAGTAACTTTCTCTCTCACGTGAAGCAGCCATGGAGAGGGAAATAAAGGCGATGTTGTGGCACAATGTCCTTTCTGATATGGCTGAACCTGAATTGGATTAAATCGCAAGAAACGCTGTTTTGTTCGTTTCATTTTAATTTTGCTGCAACCTCACAATGTTCATTGTAATAATCAGAAGTGAATTAGATAAATCTCTTTGTAACGATTAATGTTGTATTCAAATTTGCTCCGACTTTATTTCAGCTTAAGGAAAAGATTGATGACAAAATCAGTGTTAAAATGCAAAAGAAAACCCACCAGTTTTGTTTCTCGTTGCTTTGGCAGATTTCACCGAGTATAAATTGGACCAAACATCATGGCGCTTGTCCTCACATCTTTAACGCATATGATTAAAGCAGGAAGTCCATCTCCAAGCAACTGGAGACTTCTTATTCATTATGTAATATCATTCCTTCACAATAAGAAACATCCACTCAGTTCCATTTACAATGCTTCAGGTAGAATATTATGCCAAATCTTTCAAAATCCAGAGTTTTTGGAACCGAATTTTATTCAGCTGCACGCGTTCACTAAATATCTTTACATTTAAAGTCAACCCACTTAGACATTGTTTCCCCGCAACTTCCGACCGACTACACCCCACCCCTACACGCTTACCGAGCCACACGCTGTCTCTCTCCTTGTGAAAATTATTCCTTGTATGTCACCAAATGTGCCTTTCCAAATATTTTGAAAAACAGATTCTCGGAGTGACAACGATTCTGCTCTCATCATTTCTTTGTCCTTCAAAGGTTTTATCAAAGGTTTTGAATGTCTAGTGTCTCGATGTTTACTTACTTAAAAGAGGGAATTTTCCACCTATTTACTCTGTCCAAACATTTCATAACCTGAAAACACCCCAATTAAGTCTTTCTTGGTTCAGGGATAACTGTAATAAATTTTCGAAGACAACAAGTGAATAAAATCTCATCCTCAGTATACCTCGTCAGCATCGTTTCTAATGGTTTTACACCCCAGTAAACACCGTCATTATACCTTCCGATAGATTCACAGAATCCTACAATGCAGAAAGAGCCTTTCAGTCAATCGAGCCCGTGTCCACACTCTGATGAGCATCTCACCAAGACTATCTCTCCTCCCCGTTCCCTTATATTTCACCAGAAGAAGGGGCAACCCTCCCCATTATGATGTCAAATAAAGCTGTTGGGCTATAACCTGGCGTCCTGTGACTTCTGACATTGTCCTCGCGTTACCCATGGCTAATTCACTTAATTTACTTAATTCAATCCCTGGACACGAGAGGGCAATTTCACTTGGCCAATCAACATAACCCTCAGACCGAACAGCAATGCGAATTACTGAGCCAATGTTCCATCATAGTGAGCAAAACCTGAATCATTTATAATGGCTTTAAACCCTGGTAACTCAGCCTCATCAACCCAAATTCAATGTATCGAAACGCTACTCTGTGCTTTACAATCTGATTCGTGCTGCGGGAAATGTTTCTGCACTCATATTTGAAAGCTTTTACGCTGTTTCTCCCTCACTTTCCCGTTTCCAATAAACACTTCAATTCGGACCAATTCTGCCGAAAGTTTTTCATTCCAACACTGTAACAAGGTGCAGTTTTCAGAAGTTATGTGTTTGTGCTTTCACTGACACTCTGCCTCCCTGAGAGCTGCTGTTATTCCCCACTTGATTCAGACAGCACTATCCTTCCTGTGACATGCCCCATCGAGAATGGAAGGACAAGTATCAATACCCGCACTTTGGAATGGAGCGACAGTTTTAAAATATTTACACTGTCCCCAGTGGAGAATTGAGCCCTGTGACAGGCGGGGACACTAACCACTATACTACCGAGAACAAGAGTACCAAAGGAGGCACTTCAACCAATTGTGGCCACACTTGTCAAAAACAACTGCCTAATGAACTGAATCCCATTTCACAATGTTTATCCCACAACCTTATATGTCTTGGCATCACAAGTTCAAATCTGAATGTTTGTTCAGGTTCTAAGGGTTTCTGCCGCTATGAAAAATGTAGACAGTGTATTCAAAATTCCAACCACCTACTGGCTGATAAAGCAGTTTTCCATATCTTCTCAAACCATTCTGCCTTTCTTCTTAAATCTCTGGCCCCTGCTAATCGATCCCTCCCTCAATGGGAAACTATTTCAGTCAACCCTGTCCATCCCCTAACTCAATCATGTCTCCTCTACACCTCCTCTGCACTGCGACAAACATCCACTCTATCCTCTCTTTCTTCACAACTGAAACTCTTCATCCCAAACAGTATCCCGGTAAATATCTCCTGCAATTTTCTCAGTGTGATCACATCCATGCGATAATGTGACTTGCAAAACTGCACACAACACTCTTGCTTGAGCCTAATGAACATTTGTTTTAAAATTTCTATATTAGTATGAGGGCGATTCTGGCTAAGCAGAATTTATTACCCATTCCGAATTGCCCAGAGTGCAATTAAGACTCAACCATATTGTTATGAGTCTGAAGTCACATGCAGACCAGACCAAGTGAGGACAGTAGATTCCTTCCTGAAATGACATCAGTGAACCAGATTTTATTTTCAACAATTGCCAATGGATATATAGTAATCATTAGATTCTTCATCGCAGATATTTGCTGAATCAAAAATTTACAATATGGCATGGTGGGGCTCAAACCCGAGTACTCAGACTATTACCTCGGTGTCTCGATTGTGAGTCCTATGAAATTACCACAAGAGCAACACAGAAAGCCACAAAAGCTGATCATTTCCAGTAAAATCTATTTTCCCCAAAACTGGCCTGGGTCTTTTCCATGAGCCTGACGCTCCAATTGTCTCTGGCCTATGTCAGTAAAAGTTGCTACATGGGGATTGATTTCACAACCGCGGTATTCAAATGGATCGACTTGTTTGGAGGTCCCGATGGAGGTCACCCAGCAAAAGTGACCGCAGCACAGACAGAACAGTATGAATGTGAAAGAGTGTGATAGATTGTGCATTGCCTCAGAGTAATGGGAGGAGGGACGGAAAGGAGATTTAATGATCGTGGGAAGGAGAGAAATCTCCGACAACGGGTGTGTTTGAATCCTGATATATGAAACGCAGAGATGTGAGAGAGCGGAATTTGAAGGTAAAACAATTAATTTCTTACCATGTGTCACAAAAAGGACAACGGAGAGAAAATTTAGTGCCGTGATTTGGTTTCAAATCGAGTTTGCTGTGGTCACAGTGCAAAATACAGATGACCACGATCACAGCTTCAACAGAACAGGATGCTTGCACGCAGCAATAAGTGTACTAGCGGAGGAAATGATCGGAAAAACAGCAAATGTACAATATCAGTACTCAGCGAACAGTCACAGGCATGTGGGAACTGAGAATGAGTTGTATCTTTAAACTCGATGTCTTCAGAGGCTGTGGAGATCCTTGAATGAGAATGTTGAAAACTGAGATTGAAAGATTTCGCCAAAATATCAAAGACTCGGGGGACAGTACAGGATATTGTTGAAATGTATGCTTCAGCAGCGTTTTAGCTTAACGTCGGCGACTTCACCAGCTTCCTCAAGGCAATAACCAGTGTTGCAGATAATCACACATAATCCCAGTTCACAGCCTCGGATTCAGAGAAACTGCGGCACTGCCTCCCAGATCCAACCGGAAATGGGGATGGGATGAGTGCGCGATGTTACTCTCTGGTTCCAGTGATGCAATAGGTGACTTCTATGACGGTATAGAGGCGCAAGAAATTCCTAGGTTGAGTGTGCTCCTGATCAAGGGAATAGTTGTCCCCGTTTATACTATCATAGCGATTTATAGTGAATCTTGCTAAGATAGCTAAGTGGCACAATTGGAGCGTGTTGAGCCGTTCACTTTGCAGTGGTGGGTTTAACAGATGATTTAGCCATTTGGATCTATGTTTCCGACACTGGTGGTGGAAGCTGCTTTTCCTTGCATCAGCTCAGAATCAGTTTCTTCCACACAGTCAAGACTTCAACCTGGAGAAGGTGGTGTTGGCGGTGATATTTTGAACTGGTTGCCTTTGGGGGCTGGGACACGGAAACGGTGATGTTTAAGTTCGACAAATAAAACCTGGAATGCAAGCCTGACCTCAGAAACAGAGATAATAACTTTATTTTCCTACAATCCCATTCATTCATGTCCCTTATGCAGAATCTTCCCCAGTCCTGCCTACGAGAGACTCCAGGGCCAGAAAAACATGAGCAGGGTAGTCGGCCCTTCCAGTCCAGACGGTCCATCCGAAGCGCATCCCACCAGACGCCACGGCATTCCCTATCCCATAAACCTGCATGTCCCATTGTTGATCCCTGCAACTCTCACATCTTTGGTCAGAGGGAGAAATAAAAACGCAAACACACAGAGAATGTGCAGACTGCCCATTCTGTGTAGACAGAAACCCGAGGCTGGGATCGCACCCGGGTGTGTGGCGTAGCCAGGCAGCAATGAACAAGGGGCGAAGAATAAATGTTGTCCTGACCAGTGATACTCACACCCTGTGGGTGAATGAGAAAGAATGAGAACATATTAACAACAGGGAAAACAGGATTTGTATATGTGTGGACACAATTTGAAAGGATCGTTCACCCTGGGTTGAAAAATGGACGCCGATACCACAGAGAAAGCAGGACAATGTGGGAACTGCTGGAAGAGATTCATTTAACCACAGAAATGGAAACTCATTTAATCAGTAACACTGGGGATCAGTCGCTCATCAGTCCCGTGTGTGGGAAGGGGTCACTGAGCAAAACAACCTCCAAGACTCCAGCAGGATTACATATCCCAACTGGTGTTCGGTTATGCTGTCAATATTTGTTCCATAGCGTCAATCATAGAGTCATACAGCATGAAAACTGGCCTGTCAGTCCAACCAATCCATGCTGAACATACTGCCAAACTAATCTACTCCCATCTGCCTCCTGCTGGACCCGCTGAATGGTTGTAATGCCCTTGTAGTTTTACTTCTGTGTTGTTGATCCAAAAACCCAAGTAATATTTTGGGGACAAAGGGTTCAGGTCCTGCCATGACAGATAGTGGAGTTTGAATTCAAATAGCACCTGGAATTTGAAGAGTCTCGTGATGACATGAATCAGTTGTGTGGAAACCGCCATCTGATTCACTCATGCCAGTTCGGGAAGCAAACTGTCATAATCCTCTGCTCTGTCCCACAGGAGAATCCAGATGGATAATATTGTGGTTGACTCTTAACTGTCCTCTGGAAAATAACTGATGTACTAGGCATGAATAAATTTATTTTAAAAATCCCACTTTCCCATTCATGTTTGGATCAAATTGTTCTTCAAAAGTTGCAAATGTACCCTCATCCATCACTTCCTCAGCAAGTTAATTGCACACGTAAAACACATTCTCTAAAAAAAAGCCTCACATGTCTTTTTTTATTAACTCTGTCTCTCTTCATCTTAAACATATGCCCTCTCGTCTTGAAATCGCCCTCCTGGGAAAAGCCAGCTATCGTTAATTCTAACGTGCCTCTCAAGAATTCATAAATTTCTGTCAGGTCGCCGCTCAAACGCCTAACCTCGAGTGAAACCAGTCTCAACTAGGAGAAAGTGAGAACTGTAGATGAGGGATCAGAGTCGATCGTGTTGTGCTGGGAAAGCACAGCAGGTCAGGCAACATCTGAGGAGCAGGAGAATCGACGTTTCAGGGAAGAGCCTGATGAACGACACTTGCGCGAAAAAATGATTCCCCTGCTCCTCGCATACTGCCTTACCTGTTCTGGTTTTCCAGCACCCCGATCGGGAATCAGAAAATAGTCTCAGCTTATCCAGCCTTTCACTCTAACTCAAACCTTCCAAACACGGCAACATGCGTGTATACCTTTTCTGAACCTGCTCCAGCTGAATAATATCATTTCTACAACTGGGCTAATAGAACTGGACATAATATTCCAGAAGAGGCCTCATCAATGTCCTGCAAACCTTCAACATAACGTCCCGAAAACTATACACAAAGGACTAAGCAATGAAGGGAAGTATGTTAAATACCTTTGAACACCTTGTCTGTAGGTGATGCAAACTACAAAGAATTATGTACCTGCATCCCTAGCTTCCGTGTTCTCCAACACGACGCAAAGCCCTACTCTTTTTGTTGTACCAAAATGCAATGATTTCCATTTATCCAGATTCAACTCCATGTTACATTTTTCAGTCCAACGACTCATTGGATTAATATCCTTTTGAATTTTATATAATCTTCCTCATTGTCTACAATTCTGATGTCGCCTGCAAACCTACGCAGCATGCCTGCTGTGTTTTCCACTGCTTTCTCATATAGATCAATGATTCATATTTACTTGTCGTGGCCGTGATTTAGCAGTGTGCAGATCGTACAACAGTTAGTCATGCAATTAACCATGAGGAAGAAAGCCGCAGAGTGCAGGGAGATATTAAACAATTGGAAATAAAAATGGTGAAAACAATTCATTCCAGGGAAGTGGGTGATGGTGAAGGAAAATCAAACTTTAAACCAGCCGCCCTCGCTACAGTTGTCACACTCAGTTGTCTCAGCAAGATGCACTGTAGATCGCTGTCATTATAAACGGGAACAAATTTCCCTTCTGCCCTGCCTTTGACCAGGAGCATTCACAATCACGGAACTGCGTATGCCTCTAAACTCTCATAGAAGTACCGTGCATTCTCCGGTTGTGTCACTGGAGCCATCGAGTATCTCTGCGACCTCATTCCCATCCCGATTTCCAGTTGGATCTTTGTGACTGCGCCACTCAGTTCCTCTGATTCTGGGGCTGGGAACTGGGACTCTGGCAGCAGTGGTTACTGCCTTGTGTGGGGAGCTGGTGAAGGAGCCGATGTTAAACTGCATTGCTATTGCAGCATACATTTCAACAAAACCTGCACTGTCCCCGGAATCTTTGATGTTTTGGAGAAATCTATTTATCTCAGCCTTCAGCATATTATTGATGGAATTACCCCAGCCTCTGTGAGCACCGATGTTAAACGGTCAGCCCATTCTGAGTTCCTACATATCTGCCACTGTTCGCTAAGCACTAATATTCTGTGTTAGCTACTCTGCCTAACATTGTCTATGCTTCTGTACTCTGTACTTATACCGCCGTGGTAGCGTGCTGTTATATGGATGCCACGATCGTATAGTGGTTAGTACTCTGCGTTGTAGCCGCAGAAGCCTCGGTTCGAATCCGAGTCACGGCAGTAGTTTTTCTATTTGCCTCAGTTTTTGTGAAGCACACAAAGGTATAAGTTATTTTAACATGGTAATTTTGTCCAAGGCAATGATCTTTTTCCTTCAAATTCTGCTCGCTCATAACTCGGTGTTTCATATGTCAACATTCATATCCACCCGTTCTCAGAGACTTCTTCCCTCCTACAATCATTTACCCGACTTTCTGTCCAACACCCCCATTTCATTAATTTGAAGATGCCGGTGTTGGACTGTGGTGTACAAAGTTAATAATCACACAACACCAGGTTATAGTCTTACATGTTTAATTGAAGCACTAGCTTTCGGAGCGCTGCTCTTTCTTCATGTGGCTGTGGAGTCATATCCTATTTCATTAAGACACTGCCGAATCTAACACTGACTCTCACATTGATACCATTCAGTCTGTGCTGCTGAGGTCACTGTTGCTGGGTGAACGTGCCCCAACCCCACGATCTGGACCTGCAGACTAGTTGATCCATTTGGTTACCACTGTTGTGAGATCAATACTCATGTAACAACTTTTACTGAGACGGCCAAGAGATTATTGGAGGGTCAAGCTCAGGAAAATGACACAGGACAGTATCGGGGAAAAGATCAGTTTGACCGGTTTTCTGCCACGGTCGAGCGCTCTTACCGCTAGACTGTTAATTCAGACACCAGGGACTCGGGTTTGACGCCAACCATGCTAGGTGGTAGAATTGGGATTCAGTAAATATCTGGAATTACGGATCTAATAACTCCCATAAATCCATGGTCAAACGTTGAAAAAAAAACCATCAGTTTCACTGGCGTCCTTTAAAGAAGGAAACTGCCAATCTTATCTGGTAGGGCCTCCATATGACTCCAGACTCACTGCAAATTAGTTGAGACTCAGTCCCCGCTGTGTACTTAGATAAAGCAAAATATGCTGCAGAGCCAGCGATGCCCTCATACAGTAACAGAATTAAAGCTGTTTATTTGGCTCCAGCTCGAGTACTGTGTGCAGTTCGACAATTCACATTATAGCATGGATGTGATCGCACTGGGAACAGTGCAGGAGAGATTCACTGGAGTATTGTCTGGCTGAATAGTTTCAGTTATGAGGACAGACTGGGGCTGTTTGTCGCCGAGCAGCGGAGATTGGGGAAGACATGACTGAGATGTACAAAACAATCAGGGATACGGATCGGATAGATTGAAAGAAGCGTTTCCTGTTGATGGAGGGATCGAATACGGGGCCAAGAGATGTCGGGAAAAGGCAGAAAGGTTTGGGTAGATGTGCGCAAAGCGTCAGAGAGGCGGAAACCCGTTTCACCTGAAAAAAATTTCAGATGAGACTTTGTGATGCTAAGACATATAAGGCTATGGGCTGAATGATGGAAAACTTGATTCAGGTTGTTAAGCAGTTGTGTTGGACAAGTGCGGCCACAACAGGCTGAAGGGCCTCCTTCGACGTTGTTGTCCTCGGCAGTATCATGGTTAGTGTCCCCGCCTGTCACAGGGCTCAATTCTCCGCTAGAGGCATCGTAAAGGTTTTAAACCTGTCACTCTGTTCTCCAGTGAAGATTATTAATGCCTGGCCTTCCATTCTCGATTGGATATGTCACAGGAAGGACAGTGTTGTCTGAATCAGCGTGGGGAAGGACTGCAGCTCCTGGGGAGAGAGAGTGTCAGTGACAGTGCAAACACGTAACTTCTGCAAACTACACATTGTATCTGTGTTGGAATGAAAACAATTTTATCGATTTATTTCTGACTTAAATGTTTGCTTAAAGTAGGAACCTGAGGAAGAAAACAGGGTAATCCATTCAGTTATGAGTGCAGAAACATTTCCTGCAGCACGAATGAGACTGATCGGCGCAGAATCGCATTTGGATGCATTGAATTAAGGTTGATGGGCGCAGCTTGCTTTCACTAGGCTGAGTTACCAGTGTATAAAGCTATTAAACATGGTGCAGATGGTGCTCACTGTTATGATATAATTGCTGAGTGGCTCGCACTGATTTTAGATCTGTAGTTGAGGTGGATTGACCATGTTAAATTGCCCTGTCATGTCCAGGGAGTGAAATCACTAAGTTGAGTGAATTAGCCATGGGTCATGCGGGGATAATGTCAGCAGTCACACGATGCAATGTTTTATTCCAGTAGGTTTATTTGAAATCACAAGTCAGAGGGCTGTTCTTTCTTCAGGTGAAATATATGGAAGAGAGTGGGGGGCTAGGCCTGGTTATGATGCTCTTCAGAGTGACCCTATAGACTCGATTGGGTGAATTGTACTTTCTGCATTGTAGGCAATCTGTGATTCTATCAGAGAGGACACTGCCAGCGTTTACTGGGCTGCTAAGACATTATACACGATGCTGACGGCGTTTAGTGGGGATGGGATTCTATTTATTTATGTGTTGAAAAATTTGGAACTGAACCAAGGAAAACCGAATGGAAGTTCTCCAGAGTATGTGAGGTTTGGAGGGAGGAAATAGGTGGTAAATTCACTCTTTCAAGTTACTAAATTTCTGAACGTCAGGTATTCAAAACCATTGATGTAGGACAAAGAACTGATGAGAACAGAATTTCTGTCACTCAGAGAATCTGCTTCCAAAATATTTGGGAAGGCACATTTAGAGACACACAAGCAGTGAGTTTCACCAGGGGAGAGAGACAGCCTGTGGCTGGGTAAAAGTGATAAAGTGGGGTGTGCGGGATAGAAGGTGCGAGGAAACAATGTCTAATTTGGATGAATTGAAATGTAAAGAAATATCAAAAACGTATGCAGCCGAATAAGAGTCAGCATAAATTTCAGAGTTTTGAAAGATTTGCATTAATATTCGACATTAAACATTGTAAATGGAACTGAGCAGATGTTATAGATTGTCAAGGAAAGATATTCCATAATGAATAGAAAGTGACACGTCGCTTGGAAATCGATGTTCTGCTTTAGTTTCATGCCTTAAAGATGGGAGGACAATCGCCATGATGTGAGGTTCATTAGATACCCACTGAAATTTGCCAAAGTAACTGAGCATCAAAACTGGCTTTTTCTTTGTTAGTTAAACTTTCAGTTTTTCTCATCAGTATTTTCTTTAAGCTGTAATAAATTCGGATCAAAATTGATACAATATTAAACATTCCAATGATACAAATCCAATTCACTTCCGATCATTGCAATGAGCAGAGTGAGGTTGCAGCAAAATTAATAAAATGAAGCGAACAAAACTGCATTTCCGGGAAATTTACCCAGATCAGGTTCAGCCATATGAGAAAAGCCATCGAGCTAAAACATCACCTTCACTTCTCTCTCCATATATACTTCCTCACGTGAGGGAGAAACTGACTGAAGAAATTATGAGTCAAGACTAAATATGCGTGTGAATGTGACGGGAATTTCTTGTTCGCTGGTTTATTCTGAGACAGTTCCGACTTGGAATGAATCAAGGACAGCTATTCCTTCCAAGGATGGTGTCAATTCCTTGGATTTTGCTGATATTATCATTCCGCTGAAAGCAGAAACATAATGGTGTGGATTCGATTCCGCTCAAGGATTTTCTCATCCCCTATTCGCACCATATGTAATCTTAACAGGGTCACATGTAAGTTCCTTTGTTTTGCGAGGAAATGGCCCCGAGGTTATGGCGACGGGTTGGTAATTCATCGTTCACACGTGGGTTCAAATCCTACTCTGGTTGTTACTTCTATTAAACGCAACTGTGGTTTTCCTTTGTGCCTCGCATCTTTAGTGTATATTAGATGGATAATCTTGCTCTTGCCCCTCATTGCACCGGAGATTTGCGATAAATTGAGACCACATCAAAGTCGAAATAAACCAATTTGATTCTGTTGTAAGTTGAATTGGGATAATGAAAAGGAGTGCAACTTTTGTTTCCTCCCTTCATTCCATCTTGACTTTATATGAATGCACATCGAATGAAAGAGAAACAAATAAGGAGAGATCGAGAGCAATAGTTTGTCCAGTGGGATTGTGAATGAGTATTTTGATGTAATACTCCACACAAAGGTCTGATCAGTATTTCAAACAGTCAATTGGAATTGGAATTGCAGAGAACTTCTCCAATGAAACAAACCTTTCATTCCTTCACAAACTATTGCCGTGTGAATCACACTGCGATCGATCATCCAGCACGATCACCAAGTTGCCAACAGCATTAGATCCACCAATTTTCTTTAGCAATCACAACTTCTGCACACACCCATCTGCGGTGTGCCCACTGCCATTTGTTGTTTCCAGGCCACAACACATTTCTTGTTCATGAGTTTATCAGCCTTGTTCCTGATCTTTCTGACAAGTTTGAGAAACCTTTTCTTCCACTTCATCCCATCCCCTCAGAATTCCAAACTTATCAATAGAATAATACGTTCGACCAAATGATGTTGGATTTGAAGTCGGCCATTCAACACATCGAGTCTGCTCCACCATTCAACGAACTCATGGCTGACCTGATAATCCTCAACTCCATTCTCCAGCCTTATGTCGACAGAGCTTCATCGTCTTTCTGGTTAAATATCTGTCTGGTACATTTTGAAAATACACAATAACTCAGCCTAAACAAAAGTTTCTGGAAAGGGTTCCACAGAATCACTGGACCCTGAACAAAGAAAATACTCCTCATCGCTGAATTAAATTGGCAATAACTAATTGTGACTTCATGTCCTCTGGTGCTCTCCTCGTACCAGAGGGCAAACTATCTGCCCGTAACTACCTTGTTAAGATCCCATGAATATTGAACATTTATAAATGTTATTATGTGATTATAGAGCTCCCCTCCGCCTCCTGTGTTTTAAGGAGAATAATCCCAGCCTAACCAATCATTTTACGAAGGTCCAGTTTATCCAATGTTGACAACATCCTCGCAAATCTCTGCTGTCCCCTGCAGCGTCCTCACACATTATTAAGGCAAGTAGAGACATTTATGCGAGGAAACGATTGAAATTTCAAGCACAGATGGGAAATGGAACTTGAAATCAGACAGCGACTGGAATCAGATCGTTCCACACAAGGACGGAATACAGTAATGATAACTCTGACAAATGAGAATGTAATCATATCCCACTGACATTCAATGGCTTTACTGTAACCAAACTACCCCATGTAATCGTCCACAGAGCTAGTATTTAGGGAAAAAAGGATATGAACTGGCTATATAAACACTTTGACAACAAAAACATGTTATTTGGTAGACATTTTTTGATTATAGACTCAACTCGTGTCACCGTGAATCGTAAATCGTTTGCAACGCACAAATGAGACGTGGAATACGACTCTCTCCATTTGCTTAGATGGGTGTAACTTCAATAACATTTAAGGAACTGGATACCATTTACGACAATTCAGTCACTTGATTGTATCTTCTTCAATACCTGCAATATTTATTCTCTTCACCGCTAAGGCACAATTCAACAGAGTGCACGAACTACAAGATGCACTGGAGTAAGTCATCTGGGCATTTTGACAGAACGTTCAAAGCTCAACAGCTGTACTGACTATAAGGACAATGTTAGAAGATGCAACGAAACGTCACCATTTGCAAGTTACCCTCCAAGGCGCATAGCACCGTGACTTGGAAAGGAATCTGTGATAAACTCATTGAGTGGTGAAACAGTCTTGATGGGAAACATTGCATATTTCCACCTTTCATCATTTATCTTACAATTTTAAAAAAAATGTTTATTTATGCGGTGACCAGGCTTGTGCTCAGTCCTTCAGTTATTCCCTAAACTGGTGGTTGCTAAAGTTCTACTATCATCTACAGCCTGTGGTCAACAACAGAAAATATCCGAAAACCCTCTCAAACTACTGATTCCCCTCAAGATTAGAGTGGTGTTGGAGAAGCACAGCAGGTCCGGCAGCATCTGAGGAGCAGGAAAATGAAGGTTTTGGGCAAAAGCCCTTTATCTGAAATGAGACTGGGACCATATGGGATGGAGAGATAAATGCGAGGGGGTGTGGCTGGGGGGAACGTAGCTGAGAGCGCAGTAAGTGGATGGAGGTGGGTGAACATGATATGTCAGAGAAGAAGGTGTAGTGGATATGTGGGAATGAGAATGCATAGGTGGGACACGTCAGGAGTACGGTGTTGAGCTGGAGGTTGGCAACTAGGGAAAGGTAGGGGAGGGGAAAATGAGGAAACTGGTCAAGTCCGAATTGATGCCATAGCGTTGAAGGGTCGCAAGGTGAAAGATGAGGCTTTCTTCTTCCAAGCATCGGGTGGTGAGGCAGTGGCGATGGAGGAGGCCCAGGACCTGCATGTCCTTGGGAGAGTGGGAGGGGGAGTTGAAATGTTTGGCCAAGGCACACTGGGGTTGATTCTTGCGAGTGTCCTCGAGATATTTTCTGAAGTGCTCTGCGAGAAGACATCCAGTCTCCCCAGTTTAGAGGAGACAACATCGGGAGCAACAGATACAATAAATGACATGTGTGGAAGTGCAGGTGAAACTTTTATGAATGTGAAATCCTCCATTTGAGCCTTAGACGGAGGTGATGGGGTAGATGTGGGTGCAGGTTTTGCAGGTCCTGCAGTGACAGGGGAAAGTGTTCGGAGGAAAGGGTGAATCATTGGAGGGCGTGGACTTGACTAGGTAGTCACGGAGCGAACGGTCTTGGCAGAAAGTGGATAGGGGTGGCGTTTGTTTAGAGGTGGCGAAACTGCCATCGGATGATGTGATTTATGTGGAGGCTGGTAGGATAGAGGATGAGGACCTTGTTGCGGTTGGAGGTGTGGACTTCGTGGGCGGAGGTACGGGACATGGATGAGATGCGTTTGAGGGCATCTTCAACCAGAAAGGAGGGGAAGTTCCGGTCTTTAAAGAAGGAGGACATCTGGTATGTTCTGTGGCGGAACTGGTCCTTTGAGAGCAGATGCGATGGAGGTGGAGGAATTGGGAATACAGGATAACATTTACACAACAGGTGGGCTGGGAGGAGGTATAATCGAGACAGCTCTGGGAGTCAGTGGGTTTGTAAAAAGTGTCAGTAACACTGACCTCGAGTGAGAAATTTCCTTCCCCACCACTATCCACTTTTCACAAAGACTGTTTCCTCCACGACTACCTAGTCAAGTCCACATCCTCCAATGACCAACCCTCCCCTCCCGGCACCTTCCCCAGCCACTGCAGGAATTGCAAAACCTGCACCCAAATCTTCCCTCTCACATCCTTCTAAAGCTCCATTGGAGCCTTCCACATCTATCAGATGTGCATCTGCACTTCCACACTTGTCATTTATTGCATCCATTTCTCACGATGCGGTCTCTTCTACATTGGGGCCACCGGACATCTTCTCGCAGAGCGCTTCACAGAACATTCCCAGGACACCCGCAACATTCAACCCAACGCTCCGTGAACAAACACATCAACTACCCCTCCCCACCCACTCTCGTGGGCCTCCTCCACCGCCATTACCTCACCACCTGACACCTCATCTTCCACCTCGGGACCCTTCAACGCCAGGGCATCAATGTGGTATTCACCAGATTACTCCTTGCCCCACGCCCACCTTATCAGAGTTCCAGCCTTCTAGCTTGGCACCATCCTCCTGACGTGTACCACCTGTCTATCTTCCTTCCCACCTATCCGCTCCACCCTCTTCTCCGACCTATCACCTTTAACCCCACCTCCATCCACCTACAGCATTCTCAGCTAAATTCTTCCCAGACCCAGCCCTCCCGTTTTTCTCTCCACCCTCGAGGCTCCTAGGTTTAGTCCTGATGAAGGGCTTTTGCCCAAAACATCATTTTTTTTGCAACTCGGATGCTGCCTGACCTGCTGTGTTTCTTCAGAACCACTCTAATCTTGACTCTGATCTCCAGCATCTACAGTACGCACTTCCGTCCAACTGATTCCCCTGTCCATTGATCTTCAGCGATCGTGAATGTCCACTCCATGATCTCTTTGTCCGTCTACACTACACAGAATACTCACTGTCATTGTTTCTTCTCCCCAAATTCATTAACACTCGTTGATCTGGATTCAATTCCATTCAGCATTTTACTTTTCCACCTGACTAATGCATCCCTGCAGTCCTTGGCATTCATCACCAAAGTAAACTACACGACCAATTGTTATATCATCAGCAAACTTGCAAATCATGGCTTCTACAACCAAGTCTAAATCATTGGTCTACATCAGAAAACAATGGCACTCCACTGGAAACAGGCATCCAAACAGGGTTCATTGCTGTTTGGGATAAAAAGCTTCAATAACAGCAGAATCGAACTCCTGCTGTCATTTGTAAACTTCCTGGTGACTCTGTCAGTTGGTCTCCTGAGTGATCACTTCTCACATATGGGAGTGGTGAATGACCTGTGCGCATTGTGACTGAGCAAGTGAGTTTACACCTCAGCGGGTAATTGAATCCCTTCCTGCAGTCACCCCATGATCCTGACTTCTTGGCGCTGTGGGTATTCTTGTGTCTATTTAGTTTGGATATCAGTTGAATTCGAGTCCACACAGACACGATTCCCATTTTCCCCGTTGTTCATGTATTTTTATTATTCCTTATTTTCCCATGGAATATGGCTATCATTGGTCTGAAGACCATTTGTTGTTCATTCTAATTCACCTTGAACTGAGACAGAGTGCATTCATAGGGGAACGACATTGTCGTGGGTCTGGAGTCACATGTTGACAGGACTTGTTACGGTCGGTAGCTTCACTTTAGAAGGGACATGAATGAATGAGTTTACAGTATATTAAAGTTATTGTCTCTGTTCCTCAGATTGGGTTTATTTCCCAGATTTTATTCATCGAATTTAACGAACAGCAGCTGCCACGTTCCAGTCTCCAAAGTTTACTAGCCCAATCGATCGCCGCTGCACTAACAACTCCCTGCTGCATTTCTCCATTCAAATAATGACATTGTCAATTCAGATTATCCCAGATGGAGAGAGAATAGGACGCGTTTCTGTGTTGGAATGGAAGCAATGTACGCTGGATTGGAGTGTTTACTGGAGCAAGAGACTGATGTGGAGACGATGTGAGCAAATGCAGTTCTTACTGTCGAAGCAACAAAATACCACTTTGTTAACGAAAATCTTTTAGAATGCTTTCAATACGTCGACCTCTCACTTAAGGCTCCAGCACGCTTCCTCTGAGACAATTCTCAGTGCGGGTTAATGCTGCTGCTCAATCTTAATAATGTAATAGATTGAGACCAATATGCCTTCCACCCTGCCTTTGACCAGAAGCACTCACAGCCTCAGTATTTCACGCGCTTGGATATACAGACAACATATTTTCCCTGGGTTTGGAGAGGCCAGAACTAGAGAGCATAGGTTTCGGTTGAAAATGGAAAGATATAAAAGAGACCTAAGGGGCTACATTTTCATACAGAAGGTGGTGCATGCATGGAATGAGATGCCAGAGGAAGTGGTGGAGGCTGGTACAATTGTAACATTTCAAAGGCATTTGATGGGTATATGAATAGGAAGGGTTTGGAGGGATATGGGCCGGGTGGTGGCAGGTGGGTCTAGATTGGGTTGGGATATCTGGTCGGCAGATACGGGTTGGACTGAAGAGTCTGTTTCCATGCTGTACATCTCTATAACTCTATGACCGGGCCTTTATCAATCATATCACTGGTGCCACAGAAGAGCTTCACGCGCTCATGTCCACCGCCACTTCCAGTTCCCATACACATCCATCTCCCATCACGAAAACCTCAAAGCCCTCCGCTTCTTCCTTTCCCGCCGAACCAACCACTACCCTTCCACTGACATCCTCCTTCGACTGACTGAACTGGTCGTCACTCTGAACAACTTCTCTTTCCAATCCTCCCACTTCTCCAAACCAAAGGAGTAGCCATGGGCACCCGCATGGGCCCCAGCAATGCCTGCCTCTTCGTTGTATAAGTGGAACAGTCCATCTTCGCAGCTACACCGGCACCACTCCCCACCTTTTCCTCCTCTACATCGATGACTGTATCGGCGCTGCCTCGTGCTCCTACAAGGAGGTTGAACAGTTCATCCAGTTTACTAACACCTTCCATCCCGACCTCAAATTTACCAGGACCGTCTCAGACTCCTCCCTCCCCTTCCTAGACCTCTCCATTTCTATCTCGGACGACCGACTTAACATGGTCGTTTACTATAAACTGACTGACTCCCACAGCTACCTAGATTACACCTCCTCCCACCCTACCCCATGTAAAAACGCCATCCCATATTCCCAATTCCTTCGCCTTTACCGCATCTGCTCCCAGAAGGACCAATTCCAATACCGAACAACCCAGATGGCCTCCTTCTTCAAAGACTGCAATTTCCCTTCATACGTGGTTGACTATGCTCTCTACCGCATCTCCCCCACTTCCCGCTCCTCCGCCCTTGAACCCCGCCCCTCCAATCGCCACCAGGACAGAACCCTACTGGTCCTCACCTACCACCCCACCAACCTCCAGATACATCGTTATATCCTTCGTCATTTCCACCAAACGGACCCCACCAAGGGTATATTTCCCCCCACCACTATCAGCGTTCGAAAATGACCACTCCCTCCGCGACTCCCTCGTCAACTCCACACTCCCCACCAACCCAACCTCCACTCCCGGCACCTTCCCCTGCAACTGCAAGAATTGCAAAACTTGCGCCCATACCTCCCCCTCATTTCCCTCAGGCCCAAAGGGATCCTTATACATCCATCAGAAATTTACCTGTACCTCCACACACATCATTTACTGTATCCGTTGCACCCGATGTGGTCTCCTCTACATTGGGGAGACAGGTCGCCTACTTGCAGACCGCTTCAGAGAACACCTCTGGGACACCCGCACCAACCAACCCAACCGCCCCGTCGCTGAACACTTTAACTCCCCCTCCCACTCCACCAAGGACATGCAGATCCTTGGCCTCCTCCATCACCAGACCATGGCAACAGGATGCCTCGAGGAAGAGCGCCTCACCTTCTGCCTAGGAACCCTCCAACCACAAGGGATGAATGCAGATTCCTCCAGCTTCCTCATTTCCCCTTCCCCACCTTGTCTCAGTCAAATCCCTCGAACTCAGCACCGCCTTCCTAACCTGCAATCTTCTTCCTGACCTCTCCGGCCCCACCCCCACTCCGGCCTATCACCCTCACCTTAACCTCCATTTCCAACGCCCCTCCCCCAAGTCTCTCCTCCCTACCTTTTACCTTAGCCTGTTTGGCACACCCTCCTCATTCCTGAAGAAGAGCTCATGCCCGAAACGTCGTTTCTCCTGCTCCTTGGATGCAGCCTGACCCGCTGCGCTTTCCCAGCAACACATTTTTAAGTTCTGATCTCCAGCATCTGCAGTCCTCACTTTTACCACCGCCACTTCCAGTTTGGTATTCACGGCTGTGCCACAAAGTTTGTCTGATTCCGGTTCCAGGAACTGGAGTGATGTGCCTGACTGCAGCAATGTGTACTTCCTTGTGTGTGGAAGTTGGTGAAGAAACTGTTATTAACACATAGTTAATAACACATTGTTATTGAAACATACATTTTACCAATATCCTGCACCATCCCCTGAAACCTTTTTTTTCTAGAAATCTATCAAACTCAGTCTTCAACATTCAGTATTCGATGAAACCACCACAGCGTCTGGTGATATCGAATTTAAAGATTCAGCTAATTCTGAATTCCCACATGTCTGCAGTCGCTCACGTAATATTCCTACTGTGTATCTGCTTCTCTTCCTAACGCATCCTCTGTCACTGTAATTATTGCTGTTTTTAAACGCGGGTCTTTGCATGACTCAGTGGTGGTTTAAATGTTAAAATATGCTGCATTGTGGCCGCAGTAAGATCGTTCGAATCCGAGTCACTGTATTTTGTGATTAATGCTGAAGAAACACAGAAAGGAAACAGTTGATTTTACATGAAGGCAATCTCTGAGATTATGTCTTTTTTCCATCAAACCCCTCTCTCTCTCACACATCTCTGCGAGCCATATATCAGGATCCAGACTCACCATTCTCGGAGAATTCCCTACCTCCCGAATCACATACCTCCTTTAAGTTCCCCGTCCCATTTCCCTTATAATCACTTTCACATTCACCTCCTTCAGTCTGTGTTGCTGTGCTCACTGTTACAGGGTGACCATGGCCAAGTCTTACCATCGGGACGTTCAAACTATTTGATCCATTTCGATACGGCAGTTGTGAGCTCAATCCACATGGCGCAGCTTTTACTGACATGGATCAGCGATTATTGAAACATCAGGCTCAGGAAAAGGGCACAGGGAAGCATTGAGGAAAATAAACTTTATTCAAAAACCACCAGTTTCTGTCGACTTTCGCATCATTCATTTCACTTGTTCATTCGGCTCCAGCGAGACTATTGTGTGTAGTTATGCAGGGGAGATTTGCCCGGATATTGTCTGGCTGAAGAAGAGAGATTGGAAAAACTGGAGTTGTTTTTCTTAGAGAAGAGGAGATTGAGAGGGGCATGATTAAGATGTACAAAGTACTGAGGGATATGAATAGCGTAGACTGAAATACATGTTTCGCTTTGATGGAGATTTCAATCACGGGAGGCCATCGATTTAAGGTCGGAGGTGAAAAGATAAGAGTGAATGCGTGGAAAAACGTTTTCAAACAGTGGGTGGTTGAAATGGGGAACACAGTGTATGCAAGGGTCGGAGAGGCAGAAATCCACATAACTTTCTGAAGTATTCAAATGTGAATTTATGATGCCAAGACATACAAGGATGTGGGTCAAATGATTTGAAAAGGAGTTAGGATAGTTACGCAATTGTTATTGAACAATACAGATACTCCGTTCCAATACGGATTATTGATACCTGTCCTTCCATTCTCGAAGGGACATATCACAGGAAGAACTGTGCTGTCTGAATCAGCGTGGGGGAGTACTACTGCTCCCGGGGAGACAGGGTGACAGTGACAGTGCAAACACGTAACTTCTCAAGCTGCACCTGGTGCTGTTGTTGAAATGAAAATCATTTGATACTTTTGCCCCGTAGTGAGGTATTTACTTATAGCAGGTAGCTCAGGAAGATGTACGTTCTACTGCCCTTTCCCCACTGGCCCACACCACTGAATACCGGCACTATGCAGGACAATTGCTCTCTGTACACCATCGTCCAATCCTCCTTGACCCCCAGCACTTCCCCATTTGGCACCATTACACGAAATCCCATAAATGCTGCTCGTTTACGATGTCTCCCCTTACTGTGTAAGGTTCCACTGGTTTATCTGCCCATTACTCAATTTAGCAAACTGCATTTCCTGCTCAGAATGTGGTCTCATCGAGACTCTGGAGAGAAAAACAAAGCGGGTGACAAACATAAGTACACCTACATTCTATCGGCAAGCAAACTAAGACCCTGAGCTTCCAGGTTCCTGTCACTGCAACATCCCACTGTGTTCCCATGCCTCCATGTCAGTTTGGTCTGCTGCAGAGCTCCCGCAGAGCACAGCGCGAGTTGGAAGAGCAGCACGTCATTTCCTACTGAGAGACCATACAATCCTCAGGACCCAACATTGAGTTCAATCATTTTAGGCCCTGCTCCACCCACACATACCATTCGTTCCAAAGGCAGATCGTTTGGCTCGAAAATCTCTTGTCAGATCCACTAGACCTTCTGATTTTGTTCAGATATTTCTGCTTTTCGTTGGATAATTTTCTTCTGTTCTGATCGCCAGCCTTCAGGAAACGTGTGTTTGCACGGGAGGGTGGTCAGAGGAGATTTACCAAGGTGGTACCTGAGCTTGACCATTTCCCCTGAAAAGTTAAGCGAAAGTGAGGGCTGCAGGTGCTGGAGCTCAGAGTCGACAGTGTAGTACTGGAAGAGCACAGCACGTCAGACAGCATCTGAGGAGCAGGAGAATCGATGCTTCGGGCACAAGCCACCGCCATTCCATTACCAATCTATGCCTGGAGGAAGAACGTCTCATATTCCACCTTAGGACCCTACAACCATACGTGGTAAACGAGGACAGCATCCTCGTTTCACCTCCCCCCACATTATCCCAGTCCAAAGCCTCCAACTCGGCACTGCTCTCTGGACCCGGCCATCAATCCCCCTCTGAACTACCACCTTCTCCCTCACCTTCATCCACTTATTGCTTTCCCAGCTACCTGGCCATCAACCCAATTCCCCTCCCACAAACCCTACACAAAAGTCTCATTTCTGACGAATGGCTTATGCCCGAAACATCGATTCTCCTGCTCCTCGGATGCTGCCTGACCGGCTGTGTTTTTTACAGCACTACACTCTCGTCACTGCAAAGATAGATGAACTCGATTGGGGCTCTTCATCTGAGACCGGAGAAATCTGAGAGAGGAATTCATTAACGTGCACAGAAAGGGAATAGATACGTGTGATAGGAATAAAATTCTAAAGGGAAGGGTTAATAACCAGGGATATAGATGAAACGCGAGAGAGAGGATTTTCAGAGAAGATTTAGGAAGAACGTTTGCATCCTGAGAGTGTTGTTTGTCTGGAACTGTGTGAATGTATGGTAAATCTAAGAGTCCTCAGAACACTTCAGGAGTATTTAGCCAAACACTTGAGGAGCTAGAGCATGTACGGATAAGGACCAGGTACTGGAAAGTGGGGCGATGATAAATAGATGTTTGATGAAAGACTTGAACACCGTAACGTTGGGTGCAGTAAAATGTAGGCTGGCTCACCTCTGTGGCACAATGAAAGCCGTGTTGGACTTCTACTGTATTGTTAAGATTGTGATTCAACGTTTGTGGGTTTGAGTCCGAGCAGAATCGGAGTTTAGTTCAGATTTCAGCTGAATCAATGATTGTTCTGCTGATTCATCATCAGTTCCCATCGTCTGGAGTTCTCGTCCCCGCTACCGACCAGAGAAGATTCCTCACCTTCTTGGTGGTGAGTTTTGAGGGAATCGCATCATTTGAAATATGATCAGTCCAGAATACGCTGCTCATTCACTAAACCAACTGCTGAAGCCCACTGTCTCTAAACACATTTCCCTCCCATGGTTGCGCAGTGTTTCGGTATATTCAGTGTCTTTTCGCCTTTGGGCGACAGGTTGATGTGGATGGGCTGGGAAAAGACATTGACATGTTCGTTCAGCCATAATGATATCAAATGGCGGGGTAGAGCTTGCGGGTGAAATGCCCCCTTCCTATTCCTCTCTGTCTGTGCTGTTTCTGACAGAGGGTTTTAAACAATAACATGATGAGGACACTGTGAACCTACACCACGGAATACCAAGGTCGTCCCCTTTATCCCACTGCTCTCACAGCTGGAATACACAGCTCCTGTTGTAGCTTTAGATCAGACAGTGGAGGATTCTCCCAGGCACTCTGTCAAGCTGCATGCTCCTTCACACAGGTTTCCAACTGGACACATGGAGCGAACGGCCGTGTGGATATTGGGGATTCCCCTTTGCCTGGCTAGAGTTCTGGCCACAGTAAGAATCATGAATTTCGGGCATTCTGGATCTTACTCTGGATTTTTATCACTTTACAATTTAAACTGAAATTCAATTTACTCTTGCATAACATTCTGATATCTTCAGTATTCATGAACACTGTGCAACATGTCCTTGGATGTAACCATGTTGAATATTGATGATGAGTGCAGTATATTTCTTTTTGTCTGTAGGAACATGCAGAAGGAAGATCGTGAAGTGTCGTTGAATCGAATTCTGTGCCAAATTGAAGCCGACCGAATGAGAATTCCTGGGACAGCGATAATATAACACTGTCTGTAAACAACGCAGCGACCCACGGAAACCCAGTTTTCAATCAAGTCTATTTTGCACAACGTTTTTCTTTGTCCCGTTTCCTGAACCTGATACTCGAAAAGTCGCAGGTCCATATCAGTTCCTCCTCCTCTGCCTTAGCTTTAATTTCAGAACCACAGCAAAAGTAGAACAGGCGGGTCGAAGGTCCCAGAGGTATGAATAGGGCACTTTATAGGCTTGCTGCCGGCGGCTCCAGTGGAGCAACTGATCAGCGCTTGGTACTTAATAGCGTGTATAAAAGGCCGCAGTTGTAATTCCAATCGTTATCTAAAACAGCTTTTACTGACGTTAATCAGGAATTCTTGGAGCATCAGACTGAAGCGTAGTTGAAGAATAATGTCGAATAAAGCAGCAGCTATTCTACAACTCCAGTTTCTGATTTGGGAAAGGTATCAATTGTTAACCGTAAAACTGCACATATTCCCCAAGTAATTATCCATCTGTGGATCGAGAAGCAGATAATATTTTAGCTTGATGACCTTTTTCAAATCTCTAACACTGCACTGGATTACATTCTTGAAAAGGCTGTTAAACTCGTTTCATATATTTCTGTTTGCTGCAAACTCACACAGCTCATGAAACCGTTCAAAAGGAATTAGATTTATTTCTTTGGATAGACTGAATGTTGTCACCGAATCTGGTAAAGTCATGACAAATAGTTTTGATGCTGTGTGGAACAAAGGGTTAAAACATGAATAAGGATGAGTCTTGTCGCTGGATTTTTCCGACGGAGATGAGTGAGTATTAAAAGGAATCAGTCTCGTTCCTGGTCATTGTGACCAAATTTTCAAAGCAACAGATGGCAATGATAATGTTCTTGACATCGACAGGTCCATTCCTACTCAATAGAATCACCATTGTATTACAGATCACATGAGCGGAGGAGATGATGATCCTTATGATAACATGAGACAGTGCGACAATTAATCCCACTTTGTTAGTCTCACTCTGTACCATAAACTAGTTAGCCAACGGACTGAGCTTACCGGCTTCCATTTAATGCAAAGTAAAGCAAACAGCTCAGTACATTAACAATCTGTAGTAGTTCACGGAGAACGAGCTGCTGCACCTTTTAACACCACCAGCTCTTCTTTCACTTAACATGTTCAGTTGCAGGTATTGAGCAACTTCTTTCTGATGATCGCTAAACAATTTGTGAGTCCGTCCATTTTGCCTCCCTATTCAGGCAGCTCAGAATCCCTGTCCCTGTTAAATTCGCTCCTTGTTTGTCTGCACGTGGTCTTTCAAATATGCTGGAATCATCTTCTAACATGTTTTCTTTTGCTGAAAAATCATCTCCGATTTCAATAACTCTCAGAATAAAAAGTACCTGCTGTAAACTTCTTTGTCGTTCCTCACTGATATTGAAGCTCTAACCTTTAGTTATACATTCACCTGAACGAGGGAATTTCCCTCTTATTTATCCTTTCCAACCTCACATCAGCTGGAAAAGCTCCATTAGGACACAAATCAGTCATTCCTGATTTGTGTCGCGTGATCCTTCGTCTATTCCACCATCCCATTGAATCCCTTCTTTTCTTTTCTCGTGGCTTTATCTCTCAGTAAACCTCATTTCCGTCATCTCTTACGATTTTGTATCAAGGGAACTCTGACCATATCCTTCCGAACTATATTCCACACCCCAACCCCCGTCAATTTCATCATGTCTTTATATCCCAGTAAATTTCGTCCTGAGAAATGACGCTGGGTCTAATTCAACTCATTAAAACTTACCACTATGCTATGCAGTCTCATGACCGGCACAGGAAAGGTGTGGGCTATTTTATTTACAGTTAAAGCGGTTGGCTGCATTGGGTCAAATCGCAGTCAAACAGGTGACTGTTGTTCTAATATTTATTTCTTTTCAACGTGTGTTGAAGTAACACAGTGAGGAATCAATTAATATTGTCAGACGTACATAACCGGGTGTGTTAACTCTAAGGTTATGAGAATAGGGCAGTTTTAATTAACATAGACCAGAGATTGTTCAAATCTCAGGCACATGAGATTGACAGAGAGCGATGTTGAGCGAAGTAGACTGTCTTTGCAAATGCCATTGTTATGAAGTTGTGGGTGTAATGTACTTTTAATTGTGCTGAAATGTCTGGCTAGCACAAGGAGTCCAGAAAGTGTAACAACATAACATTTGGAAACAACTAAGAGCTGTGTTACATGGATACAAAAACAAATGCGAATTCGGCCAATCATTTTAAATTATGTCCCAATCAAGTTTGCATTTGGTATTTTTACAATGTTAAAACCAATGAAACGATCCGTTTGTGAGACAAATAACGGACATTTTGAACAGTTACCCAGAGCGGGAAAGAACAGCAAAGAGAGCAGCTGAAAGATCAACTAATGTAGGATGTTCGTAAAATCTCCAAGAGGTGCTTATCTGGAGAAATAGATTCCACAAAAAAGAAGCATCAACACCGACCTGGAGAAAAAATCTACAGAGAAAGATACGAAGAGAAGATTCGACAACAAGCTGGTTTGTAAGTTGATTTTTTTTTTGTAAATGTTAATGGGGTCGGGGTTGGGGAAGGTATTGTAGAGCACAAGCTTTAGAGAAATGAGTTGTAAGTAGTTATAAGTTGATTATTCTCTGTCAAATGTTAAAAAAACAATAAAGTTGTTATTTTTAACTTTAAATAGTGATTTTTGGAATAGTTCTTTGCCTCTTGAATTTTAACAGAATACAGTGCAGGGTTAATCTTTTCTGTTTTGTCGGTTTACATTTGCAAAGAGGTTCACCCCGTCACGTAACACCAATTTCTGTGGTTGCTTTGTTGTTTCACACATTTGTGAATTATGCCGCATTAACGATTTTGAAGTTGTCCCCTCTACAGAGAAGGTCTGTGCTTTTGCACCATTGTACAAAAGGTGCAGTGTGTCTCAGAGACAGGGCTCCCTACAATGACATCCGACGCTGTTTCAATCTAGCTATCCTGATATTGACCCATGGAAACAGCACTGCGCAGTTTCCCCGAGTCTGGAAAACAATCCCTTCACAGATGATGTTACATCCCGCTCTCAAGTGGCTTTTCATTCCATCGCTTTCAATTCCTCACAGAATCCGTTTCAAAAGAATTTGTCACCGAGTCTGTTGTTTGTGTTCAAATCCTGTGAGCAAAGGGTCACAGTTGGAGAGTGCTGAGCCCATAACCCAGAGGACTGACCATACTCTGTGAACGAAACTCTGCTGTTCATCATTTCACTAACAGCAGGTAGATGTGTCTATGCTCTTCAAATGTTCACGCCTATTTTAAGAAGCAAGATAAACATTTGCTGGTAGTTCTGCTTCAGAATGTTTCATCTGTTTCAGATGGTGTTATTTGCACAAGTCTCCCAGGAAACTTTTTCCTCTTGTCACACAGACAACAACAACAGCACGAGTCGAGATTGTCTGCACTCCGACATCCGTTTTCTTCCCAGGGGTGTAAACATGATGGTCTGAAACGATTTCTTATGTTTCCTGTCAATCTGGGATGATGTGCGCTGTGTAATTTATTCTCTGAGCTTGGGGTAACGTGATAAAGCTTAGACATATCAGGTGCAGTGTGCCTGAGCGACAGGATATGCTGCAGTAACATCCCATGCTGATCCAGACAGCAGAGCCCTCGCTGTAACTTCGAGAAGCACACAGACACAGTACCCGATGACTGGGAGAGGCTCTTTCTTTCCCTGCAGTTCTGCTTCAGAGTGTTTAATCTGTTTCAGATGGAGTTATTTGCACAAGTTTCCCAAAAGAAGATGGGTTCCTGTGCATGTGCAATCTCCCTTTTGTACAGCTTTCCAGAATTTGCATAACTCCCACTCCCTCTAGTTGCCTCCCCGATCCCCAAACCCATGTTTGATATGGAGCTGAAGAGCGCGTTCACGTTTCTCTCCCACGACACTGATTGCCATGCCACACGCCAGACGAAAAGCTGAAGACTGTGGGAAACTGCTGTGGTCAGCACTAACAGAGCGGCCCAGCTGGAGCGTATTGGGCTCAAAACCCCGAAATTAATGGATTGCAAACATCCTCTGCTCGTTGATAATTCCAGGTTTCAGTGTGTATACTGTCCCCGCTAGTGTTCGGAAATAACATAGCTCCATTCTACGTATTGCATGTTGTTTAATTTTCCGCTTCCTTTCACTCAATGTATCTGAAATGAATACTTCGTACTGATACACCCGCCAAATTTACACAGGTGAGGAAACACACTTGTGAAGGTCTGGAAGCTCTTTTCCTGTTCTCTGTCGGTCTGCTCTGAACTGATTCGCAAAATCATTTGCCAGAGCTGGGAATAAACTGGTGAAGGTGAGGTATATCAGTTGTCGAGAGCTCTATGCGCAAGATGCCCTATGCAGGTTCGAACAGCAGTGTCCTCCCCGTGAAATGAAAAGCCATGAGTGACAATTGGATCAACTTGTTGGAGACAGCATTATGACACAGGCACAGTTCCGCATTATTAGGACATAGATGGCCAATTATGAATAACCACAAAATATGCAAGCTACAGAGAGTCCCCATGGACTCGATGGGCTGAACAGCTTCTGTCGGCGCGTGAGTGACGCCACACGTTGATGCTGTCCCTCCTCCTGTCTCTGGAACAGAGTGGCTGATGGTGAAACAATGTTTCATTTTAACCCTCCCTTCCGCGTTAGACTGTCTGCAGCCCCGTAGCTCAGGGCTGTGGGGATGAGTCTCAGTGACTGAGGGTTTCATTCGCATTCTCTACATCTGGGACAGGTGTTAACTGCTGCCCGATTGCAGCATAGTACCGATGTCACTGTTACAAAAGCCTTTCTGCAGGATTGCTGTGAAGATGGATTCTGAACAGCAAACAGGCTGCACAAAAATATCCTCACATGAATTTACCTCGGGTACAGAATCCGGAGTACATTCTGTCTTTCCCAACAGACAACTCTCAGATAAATGATATTTTCAGCAAGTCCCCAAACAAACTTGCTGATTTCCAGCACTTGATGGAACTGGCTGTGCCGATCAGAGCGAGCTTGAGAGCACATCCACACTTGCCTCCCCTCACACTGCCTGCCATTGGAGGGAAATAGCTGAAGACTCTGCCGATGGAGTCCAAGCGGAAGAGATAAAAACAGCACTGTCCTGTGAACAAGGAGACGGAACAAGAAGGCGATATTCTTGAAACTCTTTGGAGCTTAGAAATCCGAGAGCAAAGTGTAATGTAGTTAGATCTGAGCGACTTTGAGCTGGTTTGGTGTTGGAAACGTAAGAATGTCGCCTGATTGTCGTTTAGGAGCTTGAGTTAATACTGGCATGTGAGAATGTCTTACTTCAGGTCGCCATCGAGCCTTGGTTGTTTGATTTCACTTTGCCCGGTCGCCCTATCAACTGTTTGATAAAAACAAGGTGTAAATCATGAAAGTTGCACCCCTTGAAATAACGTCGAGTTCAGGGGTAATAAGTGTCATGGTAGTGGGTATGGCACAGTACCACATGCGGTGAAAGTGAACAAGTGTTTCAGGATGTTCACCCACACAATCCCACTCTGAATAATTCCACCATCTGGATGTTTGCACAGTTCTGTGTTTGAAACTTTAGGAAGTGGGCACCGGAAAGGATTGGAAACAGCGCTGAACAGGTTGATGGGAATGGTCTGGTATCTGAGGAATATCAACAATAAAGGTTATTTGAAAAGTTGGGACAGTTTTCCTTGGAGAGCAGAAGACCGAAAGCTGGCCTTGTTAAACCTTTCCAAGACATGAGTGGGATAGACAGAGGAAATAAGAAAGGAAGAATGTTCCCTACGCCTGAAAGGATCGAGAACGATTCAGCAGATATTTAAAGTCATTAGTAAAAGAAGATAAATGTACATGAGGAGAAACGTTTTCCCATCGGCAGTGTTTAGGGTTTATAAACCACTGCCTGACATTGACAAAGACGCAGTTTCAATCGAGTTACTTAAAAACTAATTCGATGTTTATGTTGAAAGTAAAAGTGTGGCGAGTTATCGGGAGAAGGCAAGAGAATGATACCAAAAGAGAAACACATTTATCTCTGTGGAGAACCAGCACAGCTAAAGTGTTTTGTGACACATTTGTGGTTCTGAGTGGAATCATAGTTAGACCAACGGAATGTAGGGAGTTAAACAACGGTGATGTCGACAAAACCGGGACACATCTACACAACAGAATCTTAGCCAGCACGTACATGTCACAGGGAGGATGGCCTGCCTGATAATCCTGCAGGGTGTCCTGCAGATCAGACACAGCACCCTTCATTACTCAGAGAAGGTCAGCGCTCTGTAGCGTGGCCAAGCAGCCTAAGCCGCAGGATTCAGCTTCCAATTTGGCAGGTGGTGGAGGTTGGAATCCCACTGCTACAATTTCGTCGCATCAGCTGCAATGTATTAAAGTGCCCTGGTCAAAGGACAACTGAGGATCTGTCTCTTGGAGAGTAAACTGCAGTGTGGGAGAGTGCAGATTTTCTCCAAGGGGTCAGTGTCCGTGCTGTCATGAAGTGTTCGCCTTCCACACGATACATCGCGGGCTCAAGCAGCTCTCCTGCTGCTGTTTCGTTCCAGGCAAGTTGAGTTTTCACTGGAACCGAAGAGAGACTGTTGTTGCATTGCTGTTGTGAAACAAAGTCCTGCGGTGACTCTACTCGTCGTTATTTGGTTTTCTAGCGCAAGGGAAAATTATTCCAATGAATTGCGATGTCATATGCTCTTAAATTCCTCCTATTTCCTTCTTTTCTGTCCTGGAGATGGCGGAAGGGAAAGCTAATCTAATCGAGAATGTGATTGATGAAATTGACTTTCTATGGCCCATTCTTATTATGTTCTTTCTTTCTCTCTTTTCAGCAATTTCTGGGAAGTGATGGTGCACTTAGGCTCCAGTATGCTTGAAAGAATAATTTGGGATTGCCTGCTGTTAGTTGGGAGATTAGTTTATGGCTCATGTCCACGGACTGTCTCAAATTCTGCATTCATGCTTCGCTGTGTCTGAAAATGCATTAGGTTGTCGTTTTTGTTTGTGTTCCCTGTTAAATCGTGACTGTTTTGCGATTCGCTCAGTACATTTCGAGATAACACAGTTTGTGAGATAATTTCCAGCAGCAAAAATCCTCAACTGAGGATCCGGGAATATTTCACGAAGTATGGTCAGTCGGGACAAAATTAAGGAAGTCTTTCAGTTCTGCAGTTTTACACAATGCTACCTTTTCGTTGAACAGTCGAATAGACTAAACTATTGCGCCACAGCGAGCGATGGCAAGCCCCGCTAATAGTAATCCTTTAAAGGGGCTGTAAGCAACACAACGTTATTGGAATACACAGCATGGGAACAGAGTCTTTGGTGTATCTCTTCCATGCTGACCACATCGCCAAAATTAAACAAGTGCCATTTCCCAGCATTTTGCTTCCAGTGCAGCTTGTTTCTATAGTGTAGTGGTTGTCACATGCGCCTCACCCACGAAAGGTCCCCAGTTTGAAACTGGGCAGAAACAACCCTGGCGAAACGTTGTTAAGTGTTTCTCCAACCTGCTTCTGAACATACACCATTCTGTTTCAGAATGTAGCTCCCGCGTTTTTAATCCTTCCACAAAAAAAAAGAGTAACACATTTGCATTCCTTGCGCAGATGGCCCATTTCAAAGCCAAGGAGAAAGGTGATGTGCTGGTGTCACGGTGCACCATGGATTCCTCATGTAGCTCCTCTGTCAAATGTACCCACAAGTACTCTCTGAAAGGCCTCATTTGGAAGCTGTCTGCCGTTCTTCAACGTGTGAGAATCAGCACCAGAAATCCTGAATCATATTTTTGCCCTTTAGCAGCTCATTCCATCAGCAACAGCAATGAATGAATTTACACTCTCAGAGTAACCTCTGGACTTGTGCTGTCATAGCGTCACTAATATTAAGGTGTGCCCCGAGATCTAAGACATGTTGGAAGTGGGAATTCTGAAATAACAGCCAAGCTGCCGAATGCCATTGCATCCATTTGGTTTTCTTTAAATCATAGATGAGCAGGAAAATGTAAACAGGGAGGAGGAGGGGAGGGAGAAGCGGGATAACATAGTGAGGCAGTTGCAGCTCTGGTGAAACTCCTTATTTATGATTCACTTGTAGGCTCAAGCATCTCTACTGCTGCTGTTTTGTTCCAGACAAGTTGAGTTTTCACTGGAACCGAAGAGAGACTGTTATTTCATCGCTGTCGTGAAACAAAGTTCTACGGTGACTCGACTTGCCATTATGTTCTGTTTTAGCGAAAGAGAAAATAATTCCAATGAATTTCGATGTCATATGTTCTTAGATTTCTCCCATTTCCTTCATTTCTGTCCTGGAGGCGGCGGAAGGGAAAGGCAATCTAATCGAGAATGTGATTGGTGAAATTCACATTTTATGGCCCATTCTTTTTGTGTTCTTTCTTTCTCTCTTTTCAGCACTTTCTGGGAAGTGGCGGTGCACTAAGGCTCCAGGATGTTTGCAAGAGCAGACTGGAATTCCCCTGCTTTTAGTTGTGAGATTAGTACATGGCTCACGCGCGTGGTTGTGCCAGTCAGAACCTACCCTCGTCTTTCCTGACCCTCTCCGCTCCTCGATATCAACTACCCCTTCACCCTCCACCCATTCTCTGATGGGTGCTGTTGCCAGGCCGTTTTGTCTGTCAATTTCACTGTCCATCTTCCACCCCCCAGAACCAGCATCAACATATCCTCCACTCATGGACTCACATCTAGAGCTCAACTCCCCACTAACCATGACTGGCAGATACGTAGTCAGACCACAGGGTGTTGCAACAGACGTGCAACTCAGCGCAGAGGAGGCCGCACTGCCTGCAAAGACCCTTTATAATTAAGAATACGTGGCACCTCAAAGATCTCACAACCATGATAGGGCGTGTCGCATGTCGCACAACCAACAATACATTTCACACACTTTGGACAAGACACAAACCCCTTAGTAGAGCTTACACTAATTGGACAGGGCGAGTTTTGTGTGCGCTGTTCCCCCGCATTACTACAAGCTACTTTTACAAAACAACGCACAGACGCTGCCTCTCCTCCGAGAGCCAACTGTTATTAGCTGAACTCCCATGATCACTGTGGGCACAGCAATAGAACCACACAGGCCAGCTATTGTCCACCCAAACACATACAGTTACTCTCAGACAGGGAGCAATCCTGCCATCAACACAACACCCGTATCACCCGCAGCAGTATTGGGAATCAAACCAGTTATTGAATCACCTTTTCAGCAAGGAATCCTCGTGCCCACAACCAGCCCATGTAACACTTCCTTCTTAACTATCCCGAAGCTTGGAAAACCACAAAAATGGTGTTTTGTGCAAGATCTTAGGGCTGTCAATGCCATTGTTGTTCCCTGCTTCCCAGCAGTCCCGGACACAAATGCTATCCTGACCTGTATCCCCGCTACCTCCAGTTGATATTCTTGTAATCGACCTTTGCTCAGCCTCATTCTCCATGTTTATACATATGGCGGCTGCCAAAATACATAGACCGGTTTTCCCTAAGGGTATTCGGAGAGCCCCACAGATTATGCTGCTGCAGTATTCCTCACCCTGCCCACCCTTCATCTACCTCCAATTTGCGAATGGCCTGCTATTGGCTTCCACCTCCGCTACTACATGCAAGCAGTTTCCAGTGACCTTGTTCTGCAGTCTGGCACATGATGGGCATATGGTGTCTATCAAGAAAATGCAGTTGCAGTTGTGTCAGCAAAATGTCTAATATCTGAGGTACAATCTTTCCTATGGCCTCAGAGCACTGTCCACGGAACAATTGGCTGTCATCGCCCAGATTCCCCTACCTGCCACAAACAGGCAGCTGCAAGTGTTTCTGGGGCTGGAAACTACTGCAGGTCCTGGATTCCTGTCCATTGTGCTATTGATGCACCTCTGTGGGAGCCAGCGTTCCCTAAACAACCAGTCAAAGTGAAGTGGACAACCGAAATGCAACGGGCATTCACTGAACTGAAGCAACAACTAATCTTCACTCCTGCTCTGGGAATCCCAGATTACTCACAGGCCTTCTATCTTTATGTAATCAAGTCAGAAGGGTTCGCGTCTGGCATTTTAACGCAGCTTCATGGGGATCTCCCTCGCCCTGTTGCGTTTTATAATGCTTAGTTACGAGAATGCTGCATGTTTGTGCGCAGTGGAAGCAGCCACAGTAACAGTGGATAAGGCCACCTCCATTATGCTAGATCACCCGTGTCCTGGTTTGGTTTCACTGTCACTCTCCCTGCTGCTTAATTCAGCAGCAATCCAACTCAGAGAACTGGTCATGAGGCCACTTTATGATCTCAGCATATCTTTCCCTACACCGTGCCCTAGCTTTGAACCACGCCATACTAATTCCGCACACCTAATATGATTCTGCAGGCAATCACACCTGCTTGGACCTGGTTTAGCATTCCTGACAAAGGGCTCCTGCCAGAAACGTTGATTTTCCTGCTTCTCGGATGCTGTCTAACCTGCTGTGTTTTTCCAGCACCACTCTCATCTTGACTCGAATCTCCAGCATCTGCAGTCCTCACTTTTGCCTGGTTCAGCAGGTGTCCTGACTGGCCTGAGAAAACCCTGAACAGAATCTTTTCCCCAGCAGCTCTTCCTTCCGGCCATCAGACCAATACACATTAGAAGGACATGCCATCTGCGCCCCCTTCACCACTCTCCAATCAGCTGCATTACCAGATGGGGTGTCCACACAGTCGGCAGAGCTCTTTGCTCTCACCAGAGCCTGCCTCCTGGCACAGGGTAGCACAGCCAATATCTACACAGACTCCAGATGTGTCTTTGGAGTCGTTCAGGGCTTTGGCACAATATGGAAACAGAAGGTGTTCATCAGCTTAGCAGGGAGACCACGCCAACATGCTGCACTCATTGCCAACATCCAACAAGCAGTCCTGCTACCTGCCGCTGTCGCAATTATAAAATGTGACGCCAATAACTCTGCCACCGATCCCGTCACCCAAGCAAATGCCTCAGCTGATGCAGCCACCCGGGAATCTGCGCTACCCCTGGCCACTTTTGCCCTGCAGACCCCCAGGGTGGTGAAACCGCTAGAGTCCCCCGACTCTCTCGATGCAGTCCCAATAGATCAGCAAGCCGGCACGCCAGAAGAGAGGGCCGCATGGGCCTGCATTGGTGCCGGACAATCACTGTTCTTACAGGTTCTTACCCACCCCTGCATCTTTTAACCGAAAGCCCAACTGCACTTACTGGCCTTGGTGGTACAAGGAATCGGACACACAGGCAAGATGCTGCCAGCCATTCTTGGTATGCAGCGGGATTCGCTGCAGCTGCCCAAGCTCTGCTGTCCCAGTGCCTCATCTGTCTACCGAAAAATGCAAGGAAGCCGATGGCCAAAGGTGACTACATGTCAGTTCCTGAGGGTCCATTCACCCACCTTCTAATTGACCTTGGCCTCATGCCTCAGAAGGAGGAATAAAAAATTGTCCTAGTTATTGTCGACATGTTTTCAAAATGGGTAGAGTCATTCCCCATCAAAAAAAAGACGCCAGAGCAGTGGTAAAGTGTATCCTGCCAGACGTTATTACATGAGTTTAATATCCCAGGGCACAAAGAAACATACGGGGGATGGTGCCCAATTCTCCACGAAGCTCATTACTGCTGACTGTGACGCCCTTGGGATACCCTGGAGATACTACATTCTGTACCACCCCCCAGTCATCAGGAATGGTGGAGAGAATGAACAGCACCCTCAAAACCACCCTCCCCAAAATCACTCTGGACACAGGAGTGGTTTGGCCTGAGGGCTGGCCACTGGTGCTTCACACAGTAAGTGGACAGGGAAACCGAACGACGGAATGACACAATTTCAAGTACTAATGGAATGATCCATGCCCACAGCCACCGGACCCCCAAAACTAGCCAATGACACAGCGCTACTCTTAACACAGGAAACTCTCTTGGATTACGTTCAAGCCATTAGTAGAAGGATCACTGTAAACCAAGATTTGCTAAAAGCTGCGATGAACTTGATTGCTACTTTTCGTCCTGCTGGTGGAAACTGAATAAAGATTCGTTCACCTTGTGTCTTTCACTGTGTCTCAAACCTGCACACACACAACATGGGTGCTGAGGAAAAAATAAGCACTACCGCAGTTGGATAATAGTGTGGGGGTACAAAAAAAAAGCAAACAAAAATAAAGCTGTCGTGTCCACACCACGGCAGGAACCACTTCACCCCTTTAAACTTGGCACTATGTAATGAGACAGTCCCTGCCGAAAGATTCTTTCTCCCCGAGATGGAAAGGACCACTCTTGGTCTGTCTCACGATCAGGACAACTGTCACGCTCCAAGGGAGACCAGGATGTGACACAGTGAAAGAGGGCTCCGCCTCCACAGAAGGACATCCAAACAGAACAGGATACAGCTCCAGACACCACAGAGGGATCCAGCTGCTCGCTGCAACCGTTGGGATCATCACTCTTGGTCTGACCTGCACACCACCACTGATCGATAACAGGGGACACACAGGGCACTTAATCCGCCGTGAGCCATGGGTGAGCATTTTCTTTGACATGACCCACATTGTGCCCAAAGGTAAACCAGACCAGCTGCTGGGTCTGTGCCCGTATCCTTGAACATTCCAACGGGGGCATCCCCCACGGCGCAGTCCCTTTTAACACCGCAGGGATGGCAGAGTTGTGGCTGAAACTGAACATGTCCCAGGGGACACAACGCTCGGCCTGCTAATCTGACCGGCCATTCATGTGGCTAATAGCTCAGAACGCTGGAAATCCGCAGGATATCACCTCGACAAATTCACAGGATGGTAACACGCATCCCAGAACCTCACACATGAACACCCAACCTTGACCATCACTGACACCACTACACGGGTGTCACGCAGAGAAACCATGTGCCTAACGAGATGCCAGCCATCCGCATGGGTGGCTGGATGGAGCTGGTGCACTAACTCACTGCTCTTGACCCCTGCAGCACTCTGGTCTGTAGCAGAGTGCAGCATCCTGGATTTATTTGGCCACAACATGGCTGCCCACAATTCCATTTTCAATAATATTTGAACAGGAACCCAAACCCACCACCTAAGAACATACAATGACACTTATTTTGTCTGCTGCCACAAGGCATACCCCGGCTGGCGTTGTCATGGGCTGGCACGTGGTATGTGGTACCACTCCAAGCCGTCTCCCTTCCGGAAGCTTATTTCCACAGAAAACGCACCCTCACTGCCCTAGACGAGATAGCCCCCTCCTCCTCCCTCCCCCCCCCACCCCCCAGCGTTTTTGTGTCCACTTATGAAAAACTGCACCTCGACGTAGAGGCACATCAGCTGGCCACCACGCCAGAGGAGATAACATGCCACGGCTGAAGTGCTTGCCCAGCTGAATGCAGAGGTTGTCGCCATTTGTACTGTCGCCCTACAAAACAGAATGGCCCTGGAATACTAGCTGGCCACAAAAGGGGCACTAGCGTCTTCATTGGCAGAGACTGCTGAAGCTGCATCCCTGACCCCAGCGAAAATATAACGTGCATGACACGCCGCTTTCCACAGGCTGCTGCTGTCCCAAATGAACCGGAGTGCAACTGAGACTTGTGGACCTGGGAAACCTCCTGGCTTGGCTCACGGGGCACTGAACTTCTGGAGGAACTGATATCCCGTATTGCGGTTGTGGGGAACATTATCCTGGTTATGGGCCTCCGTATGAGCTACTGCCGGTTTTGTACAGCACTGTTTCACCTGCCCTCCTCACAACCCAGCTTGTACAAGCTCACTGGAGTGAGACCCCCTCTCCTGACACAAATTACCCTCGGTCAGATTCAGACACTGACTACTACCTCTCTGACATCAAATCCCCACCACCTGATGGCCTCCCCGATTCGGGCTACTTTGCACTTTTTCAAAATGCTCTTAACAAAAGAAGGGCGAACTTTGGGAGAAAATCTGCTACACTGTCCACCCATAGCATAAACACATAAAAAACACAGAAGCATGTCGGCAAAACATAGAAATCATGCCTGCCAACACACACTGAACACACTCACAATGCCTCAGTCTTGACTAAAGAGGCGAATATAGAATCCAAACATTCTAATCTACTCCCAGACCAGATAATACACTTCTCAAACAGTCTTCACAGTAAGCTCCTAGCCTTGATCACCACTTCAGTCTGAATACCCGAAGCGCAAGCTCGTTTCCTATATAAACCGATGGCCATAAGCAAAGAGGCAGACTGAGAGACCCCGGAAGACTTTGCTCCCAGGAGGAACATAATGGACAGAACTGAAAGCCAGGAAAATGAACATTTATACATACTCGTGCAGACAGGCAATACTCGAGAAGACATTCTCACCTATTCAAGCAGATGGCTGGAATATCCAGTGTCAATTACAAATGAATTATTACTGCCAGACGTTTGTTTAAATTCCATTCAGTTTATTCTTGTTTTAATCGCGATACAATTTTCACCACTGTACTGTTACTGCTTTACAATTATCACCTTTGTGATGTACCCCTATGAAATCTGTCTTCACCCATTCCTTATGGGAGAACATTTTGGCAATCTGTGCGGAGACACAATTCTGTGTCAGCCTGGTCAATTTCTTTTCCACAATGTCAATTTGCCAGCTTCGTATCTGGTCTCTGATCCATTGGAATGAATTTCTCTGACACCACGTAATCGTGAATTGCTTATGCTTTTACCCTGTTATGAGTCTCCCGTGTGGAATTTCGCTGAAACCCATATACAGTACATTATTTTCACTCCCCTCATTTAAAAATCTGATCACTTCCTCAAAACATTTAATCAGATCTATTAGGCATCACCTCCTCGGACAAAACCATGCTGATTCCTTCATCAAACCTTGCCTGGACAAGTCGCAATTAATTCTCTCCTTCTACAAAAGTTTCCCGAACACTCCTGTGAGACTCACTTGGCTGTAATTCCTTGCTTTGCTTCTATCTGTCTAGTTAAAAAGTGGAACCCCATTAGTAGTCCCGCAGTCCTCGACCAACTCCCCTTTGACCAAAGAGGAATGTGAAACGTTGGTCCGAACCCCTTAAATTCATCTTTTACTCACAGAGCAACGTGAGATACAACTTCACTCTGAGCTGGGGATTTCTCCACGTTTAAGACTCTCAAAACCTCCAGTATTGTCTCAGTCCCTAGATGAAACTGATCAAGAACCTCTCAGTGCATCTTCCTGCATTCTATACAGATGTCTTCCCACAACAGGACTGTTCGCGAGCTGAATGTGTAAAGTGATTCATCCAGTTATCCTGTTTACAACTATACTCAACTCCACTGTCACACTGGAGTGAACACATTCACGTATTTTAACTGGAAGACGCTGTTTTCAGCCTTTGCGCCTATAAACCCTTTATCTCTGATACCCTATGGCACATTGTTACAGTGAGAAATCGTTTAAGCGTTCTCGATCTGTAAAAAAACAGTCACTTGATTACACCTCCGGCGTGGACTCCAATCCGTTCACATCTGAAATGAGGGATGTTTTTCTCTCTGCTGTTCATCACATCCAGGAGAGAACTGCGGAAGAAATGATTGTTGTCTTCATTGACCGAAGAAGTTGATGCCGATAGCTCACCTTGTAATAGGAACTACCCACAAGGGATCTTTTCAACAGGAACACAGTTCTGTCTTCTGTGCAGGGGCTCATTGCACAAGCACAGTATCAATCTTCTAATAGGCCATACACAGTCATTCTTCCTCGAACATTCACAGTATCCGACTCTAACCAGACCAAAACCAGATGGTGCTGGAAAAACTCAGCAGGTTTAGCAGCATCTAAAAAAAGAAATCAGAGTTAACATTTCGATTCCAGTGACTATTCCGCAGAACTGACGATAGCTTGGAAAATGTTAGTCTATCTGCAGAAGATATAGTGGGGGTTGGGAGAGGAAAAGGAGTAAACGATAGGTAGGGATAGAGTTCAAATAGAGAGAAGACGAGTTGGACAAATGAATGGATGATGATCTGGCTGGCAGGGTGAATAGCTGTTGATGGAGACTGTTAGTGGTGATCCATACGTAATGTGTTATGGCAGGCTACGTGACAACAAGGCCTGACGTGTGGGATAGGGGGATAGGACATGGGAGAGGTCAGGCCCTAAAAGAAATAATTGATATGGGGCCTGGACTGCTGCAGAATCCCCAAATAGAAACTGAGGTGGTGTGTTTCCAGCATGCGCTGAGGTTCGCTGTAACTCTTCTTGAAGACAGAACTTGGATGTTCTGCAGTGTGGTGACTGAGTCCAAACTTCGTTTCCCAAGATAGTGGAAACCACATTGCGAGCAGTGATTGCAGTAGAGTGGATTGCGTGTAGTGCAGTTCATGTATCGCTTCACCTGGAAGGTGTGTTGGGCGATTGGAAATAGAGGAGAGAAGACGTCAATGGATAGGTGACGAGAGACAAGAAGCAAAAGGAGATATTATTAGAGAAATCATGAGGACAAGAAACCTAACAAAAAGGCACTTCACCTAATGCTCGTCGCATTTGTAACATGGTTGAAGAGCTAATGGCATAAATCAACACGAAAGAAAATGATTTAATAGACATTAGAGAGACACAGCAAAAGGATGGCCGCGACTGCGAGTTAAATATCCAGGAGTACGAGATTACTTGGAAGGTCAGACTGCAGTGTATTAAAAGGTGGCGTCTCTCTGTTATACAAGGCCGACATGAGGGCAGTGTGAAGAGACACTATAAGTTCGATGGAGAATGAGTTTGAATTAATTTGCGTGTTAACTCGAAATTCTGTGAAGAAAAAGTCACTGATAGATGCAGTCTACAGGCCAGCAAATAATAACTTCACATTGGGGAATGTGATAAACAAAGAAATGAGCAATGCTTGTAAAAATGGGTCGGCTATTATCATTAGGGAAATAATCTACATGTAGCTTGGTCGAAGTAGCTCAGTCACAGTATATTTGAGAAGGAATTCGTTGAGTGTACTCGGGATAGTTTTCTTGAACAGTATGCAATGGAACCGACGAGAGAGAAAGCAATCCTCGATCTGATCCTGTGTAAGGGAACAGAAATCATTAATGACCTCATATTTAGGGATCACAGTATGGCACTCTTGGAACGAGTGATCACAGTATGGCAGAACGTAGAATTCAGACGGGGAGTGAGAAGATAAAATCCAATACCAGGGTCCTCAACAATAGAACGAGAGAGCACCTGACTAAAGTAGACTGGAAACAAAGTTATATGGTGGGACAGATATCGAGCAGTGGAGGACTTCCAAAAAAAGGTTTTTTTGTACAAGTGCTCAGCAAAAGTATTTTCCTGTGAAACGGAAGGACTGTAAGAAAACGGTAATCTGCCCTGCGTGTCTTAGAAAATAAGGGAGCTGAAAATGTGTTGCTGGAAGAGCGCAGCAGGTCAGGCAGCATCCAGGGAACATGAGAATCGACGTTTCGGGCATAAGCCCTTCTTCAAGAATGAGGAAAGTGTGTTCAGCAGGCTAAGATAAAGGTAGGGAGGAGGGACTTGGGGGAGGGGCGTTGGAAATGCGATAGTTGGAAAGAGGTCAAGGTGAGGGTGATAGGTCAGACTGGGGTGGGGGCGGAGAGGTCAGGAAGAAGATGTTCGATGGATTTGACTGAGACAAGGTGGGGGAGGGGAAATGAGGAAACTGGTGAAATCCGAGTTCATCCCCTGTGGTTGGAGGGTTCCTAGGCAGAAGATGAGGCGCTCCAATTCCAACCGTCGTGTTGTGGTCTGGCGATGGAGGAGTCCAAAGACCTGCATATCCTTGGTGGAGTGGGAGGGGGAGTTGAAGTGTTGAGCCACAGGGTGGTTGGGTTGGTTGGTCCGGGTGTCCCAGAGGTGTTCCCTGAAATGCTCCGCAAGTAGGCGGCCTGTCTCCCCAAGATAGAGGAGACCACATCGGGTGCAGGGGATACAATAGATGATGTGTGTGGAGGTGCAGGTGAATTTGTGGCGGATATGGAAGTTTCCTTTGGGGCCTTGGAGGGAGGTGAGGGGGGAGGTGTGGGCGCAAGTCTTGCACCTCCTGCGGTTGCAGGGTAAGGTGCCGGGAGTGGAGGTTGGGTTGGTGGGGGGTGTGGATCTGATGAGGGAGTCACGGAGGGAGTGGTCTTTACGGAGTGCTGATAGGGGAGGGGAGGGAAATGTATCCTTGGTGGTGGGGTCCGTTTGGAGGTGGCGGAAATGACGGCGGATGATACGCTGTACATGGAGATTGGTGGGGTGGTAGGTGAGGACCAGTGGGGTTCTGTCCTGGTGGCGGTTGGAGGGGCGGGGCACAAGTGTGGAGGAGCGGGAAGTGGAAGAGATGCGGTGGAGGGCATCGTCGACCACGTCGGGGGGGGGGGGGCGGGAGAATTGCGGTCCTTGAAGAAGGAGGCCATCTGGGTTTAACGTTTTTGGAATTGGTCCTCCTGGTAGCCGATGCGGCGTAGGAAAGGAATTGGGAGAATGGGATGGCGTTTTTACAGGGGGCAGGGTGGGAGGAGGTGTAGTCCAGGTAGCCGTGGGAGTTGGTCGGTTTGTAGGAGATATCCATGTTGATTCGGTCGCCTGAGTAAGAAATCGAAAGGTCGAGGAAGGGGAGGGAGGAATCTGAGACTGTCCAGGTTAATTTGAGGTCGGGGTGGAAGGTGTTGGTGAAGTGGATGAACTGTTCAACCTCCTCGTGGGAGCACGAGGTGGCGCCGATACAGTCATCGATGTAGTCAGGCATAGCTGGGGCCCATGCGGGTGCCAATGGCTACTCCTTTCGTTTGAATGAAGTGGGAGGATTGGATAGAGAAGTTGTTTAGGGTGAGGACCTGATCAGTCAGTCGAAGGAGGGTGTCAGTGGAAGGGTACTGGTTGGTACGGCGGGAAAGGAAGAAGCGGAGGTCTTTGAGTCATTCGTGATGGGGGATGGAGGTGTACAGGGACTGGATGTCCATGGTGAAGATAAGGCGTTGGGGTCTGGGTAAAAAAAAATCATGGAGGAGGTGGAGGGCATGGGTGGTGTCCCGAACGTAGGTGGGGAGTTCTTGGACTAAGGGGGACAGGACCGTGTCGAGGTATGCAGAGATGAGTTCGGTGGGGCAGGAGCAGGCGGAGACAATGGGTCGGCCGGGGCAGTCAGGTTTGTGGATTTTGGGCAGGAGGTTGAAGCGGGCGGTGCGGGGTTGTGGGACTATGAGGTTGGAGGCGGTGGATGGGAGATCCCCCGAGGTGATGAGGTTATGGATGGTCTGGGAGATGATGGTTTGGTGGTGGGGGGTGGGGTCATGGTCAAGGGGGCAGTAGGAGGAGGTATCTCCGAGCGGGCATTTGGCCTCAGCTGTGTAAATGTCGGTGCGCCAAACTACTACCGCGCCTCCCTTGTCTGCTGGTTTGATAGTGAGGTTGGGGTTGCAACGGAGGGAGTGGAGGGCTGCGCGTTCCGAGGGTGAGACGTTGGAGTGGGTGAGAGGGGTGGGGGAGTTCAGGTGGCGGTTAATATCGCGGCGGCAGTTGGCTATGAAGAGGTCGAGGGCAGGTAGGACGCCAGCACGGGGTGTCCAGGTGGATGGGGTGTATTGGAGGCGTGAGAAGGTGTCGTCAGAGGGTGGACGAGAGTCTTGGTTGAAGAAGTAGGGACGGAGGCGAAGGCGGCGGAAGAATTGTTTGATGTCACGCCGCGTGTTGAACTGATTAATCCAAGAGCGTAGGGGAATGAAGGTGAGGCCTCTCCTGAGGACTGATCTTTCATCTTCAGAGAGGGGTAGGTCTGGAGGGATGGTGAAAACACGGCAGGGCTTGGAGCGAGGACCTGGTGTGGGCTGGAGCTGGGTGTGGGGGCGGGGACGGAGATCGGCGTGGGGGCGGGGTTGGGCGTGGTGATGGAGATCGGCGAGGGGGCGGGGTTAGGCATGCTGTCGGAGATCGGCGAAGGGGCGGGGTTAGGCGTGGTGACGGAATTCGTCGTGGGGGCGGGGTTCGGCGTGATGACGGAACTCGGCGTGAGGGGCGGGGTTAGGCGTGGTGACGGAGATGGGCGTGGGGGCGGAGACACATGCGGCGTTGTGGTCGTATAGGTTAGTAACGTCACTGGGACCGGAAGTGGCTGCGGCGACCAGAGAGACAGAGTTATTCCCCACAACCGCGGAGGTCGCGAATCTGTCGGCGATTGTCTTCATGGCGATCGCGGAGGCGGTTGTCTGGGCGGCGATCCCGGAGGCTGCGAGGTTGGTGGGGGCAGAAGTGACGTCATCGTCCGCGGCGGCGGCTATTGCCGCGGGCGATGTAGCGACCGTGTGTGTAATGGCGTCGGACTGATTTCGGAGGCCGATGGAACAATTGAGGAATCCAGAGTGTGGGGGTAAGTACATGAAAGTTTTTGGTACTTACTATCTTTACTTTCCGATATGGCTAGGAAGAACTGTTTGTTTAGTGTATGGATTCTTCTGTGGATGAAGAACAGTAGAGGTCCTTTGCAGGTCTGTGAGAGTGTTGTCCTGAGCTGGGGTAGGTCGAGTTGCAGGGAATGTAGGTAACGGCGCATGGCTGCAAGCGTGGAGCGGAGGACCCGGAGGGAGGTCCGTTGATGGAGGCTTCGGATTTGTTGTAGGTACTGGTTGTCCTGGTTGGGTCCAAGTTTTGTTGGTTGGAACGTAGGCAGGTGCTGAGGAAGGAGATATGGCTGTGGTTGCGAGTCTGTTTGAGAATGTGGCTGAAGAGCTTCTGCAGAGGAGATGACCTGGGGTGTGCAGTGAGAGCGGGACTCACTGAAATCTTTGTAGAGGGAGGAAGAGAGCTTCTTCAAGGAAGGCATCCTTGTAAGAGGATTCGCAGTAGGTTAGAATCTTCGAGGAGAAAGTGAGGTCTGCAGATGCTGGAGATCAGAGCTGAAAATGTGTTGCTGGAACAGCGCAGCAGGTCAGGCAGCATCCAGGGAACAGGAGAATCGAGGGGCAATGACCTCTTTACACCTATCTCCTCTGAGAAAATAAGGGAGGCGATCAAATCGAAAGAGAAGGCATGCCAAGTGGCCAAGAACAGCATGAAACTGAAAGGTTGGGAAAACATTAAACATAAACATGAGGAAAAATAACTAGCAAACATTACAAAGACGGATAGCAAAGGTTTCTATAAAAATATAAAACGAAAAAAGAGTGGCTAAAGTAAAAGTTGGCTCTTTCGAGGATGAGAAGGTATATTTAGTTATGCGAAGTGATGAAATGGTCGAGGCATTGAACAGGTATTTTGTGTCAGTCTTCACAGTGGAGGATGCGAATAACATGCCAGTTAGTGGCAAAGAGACAAATGTAGGTGAGGAGCTGGAAACAAACATGATGACGGAAGAGGTAGTATTAGGCAAGCTAATGGAGCTGAGGATGGACAAGTCTCCTGGCCGTGAGGGAATGCATCACAGGGTATTGAAGGAGATGGCGGGAGATACAACAATGCACTAGTGGCAATTGTCAAATTCACTAGACTGCCTGGCAGTCCCAGCAGATTGGAAAACAGCTAGTGTGACACCACTGTTTAAAAAGGGAGGTGGATAAAAGATTGGGAATTATTGATCAGTTAGCTTAATTACTGCAGTGGTGATGATGCTTGAGTGCATTATCAAGGAAGAAATAGCAAGACATTTCAATAGAAATTAGACAGATGTAACGTAGGTTCATGAAGGCTCAAGCAGAGATGTTATGTTGCAGCTGTACAAGGTGCTGGACAGGCTATCCTTGGTTTACTGTGTGCACTTTTGGTCCCCTTACTTGAGAACGGATGTACTGGCACTGTTGGGGGGAGGGATGCAGAGGTGTTTCACTGGATTGATTCCCGAGTTTAGGGGGTTGGTCTATAAAGAGAGATTACGTAGATTAGGATTATTTTCTTTGGAATTTAGACAAATGAGCGGGGAATCTTACAGAAACATGAAACATTGAACGAAATAGATTAGAGAGAATTATAAAGAATGTTTCCACTTGTGGGTGAAACTCGGATAAGAGGGCATAGCCACAGGATTAGACGGAGCAGATTTAGGACTGAGTTCAGAAGGACCTTCTTCACCCAGACGGATGTTCAAATATAGACTACCTCGCCCAGCGAAGAAGTTGACGCTAGTTCACTAATTTTTTTTTTGAAGGTAAAAGCGATACTTCTTTTGAACAATAAAGGAAGAAAGGGATATAGTGGGAGGGCGTGTAAGCGGATTTGAGTCTTTAGAAAGATCAGCAATGATGCCATTGAACGGCGGACTAGGCTTGAAGGGCCGGACAGCCTACTCCTGCTCGGATTTTTAGGTTCTATGCATTTATGTGTCACAAAAGCAGCTATGCAGGGGGAAGACTCCCTGGGGTGTGTTGGGGGAGGTGTTGGGAGTGAAGGCACAGTGCACCAGAGTTTCCTGTAGGGAATGGTCCCTGTGGATGGTGGACAGGGAATGAAGAGGGATATAAGTCTGATGATGGCATCTCGCTAGAGGTGTTCTAATTTTTTTCTAAAAATCGATGATCACTTGAATCACCACTGTGAATTCATTAGCCAACTTTTATATGTGCGCCATTGAGAGCTTTATGTCTGCATGTATCACTACCTGGTATGGCATCTGTACCATTCAAGATCGGAGACGGTTACAGCGAGTGATGAACTAGGCCCAGACAATCACAAAAGCCCACCTATTATATGTTTACATATTATTGATACATCTTTGCTACTTAATACTGCGATCTGCTTGTATTGATCGCAAGATAAAGCTTTTCACTGTGCCTTTGTACACGTGACAATAAATTCAATTCAATTCAATTGTGGAATGTCGACGAAATGGATTTTGGGAGCAGCTTGTGGTGGAGCCAAGTAGGGAACAGGCAATACTAGATTTAGAGTTGTGCAATGAGGCAGATGTGACAAGGGAGCTGAAGATGAAGGAACCCTTAGGAAGTGGTGATGATAATATGATTGAATTTACCCTGCAATTTGAGAGGGAGAATGTTCAATCAGAGGTAACGGTACTAAAGTTGAATAAAGGCTATTACAGAGGCATGAGGGGGTGGGGGGCTGGATGAAATTAGTTGGGAGAGGAGACTAGCAAGAAAGCAGGAAAGTGGAAATGCAATGGCAGGACTGTCTGAGCGTAATTCAGCAGACACATCCGAGATACATCCTGTGGAAAATGAGGCATGGTGCATGGTGGATGAGGCAACCATGACTGACTGAGGAAGACATTGATAGCATAAAAGCAAAAGAGAAAACATGTAATGGAATGAAGGGCAGTGGATGATCAGAGGATTGGGAAGCTCACAAAGACCCATAAAGGGCAACAACAAAACAAATGAGGAGGGAGAAGATTAAATATAAGAAAACTACTAATATAAAGAAAGACTGTAGCTGTTTCTTTATTCAAATAAACGCAAAACAGAGATAGAAGTGGACAATGGCCAACTGGAAAATGACACTTGACAGATAGTAGTGAGGAACAAGGAAATGGTTGAGGAACTGAAAAAAATATATTGTGCCGGTCTTCACATTGGAAGACATGAGTTACACCCAAACATACAAGAGAATGGGGGAACAGATGTGAGTCTAGTGGCCATCACTGAGAAAGTGCAAGGAACACTGAATGGCCTGAAGTTGGATAAATTATCTGGATCAGGTGGAGTACCCGCCAGGTAGACAACTGAAGAAACAGTGGATACGTTAGTCGAGAACTTTCAGGAGTCGCTAGAATCAGGAAGGATGCTACAGGACTGAAAAATCGCAAACGTGACACCCGATTTTAAAAAGAAACAGCACAAAAGCTGGCAAATTGCAGACCAATCAGCCGAATCTGGTTGTGAAATAAGGCCCTGGAATCTATTGCGTTGGAAGAAATTTCTGAATACTTGAAAGTGTATGTTGAAATAAGGCAAAGTCAGCATGGTTTCAATAAGGGGAGGCCATGCTGACAAATCTGCAAGAATTCCTCTTTGAGGAAGTAACGAGGAAGGTAGAACAAGGAGAGCCATTGGATGTTATGTGTCTGGACTTTGTGAAGGCCTTTGATATTTGCTGCACAGGAGGCTACTGAATAAGATAATAGCCCATGGTGTCAGAGGCAAGGTGCGTTTGCAGGACAGAATGCAGTGATTGGGAACAAAAGGATCCTTCTCAGAATGGCAGCTGATGACAAGTGGCCTTCCTCAAGGCTGTATTGTGACCACAACTTTTAATTTTCTCCATTAGCGATCTAGATAAAGTACCTGAGGGCAATGTGTGTCAATTTGCAGACAATGGAAAGGTAGAAGGACAGGTCGTATTGAGGAGGCGGGGATACTGCAGAAGGATATGGACATGTAGGGAGCGTCGGAAAATAAATGGCAGTTGGAGCAAACTGTGGGAAAGTGTGAGGTGATGCACTTTGGTAGGAAGAATAAAGATGCGGATTATTGTCTAAATGGGGCGAAAGTTCACATGTCTGGTGTGCAAAGATACTTGAGAGTTTTAGCCCAGGATTCTCTCAAGATGAACTTGCAGGTTGAATCTGTAGTTTGGAAGACAATTGCAATGATGACATTTCTTCTGGAAAATTTGAATATAAAAGCAGGGATGCACTTCTGAGACTCTATAAGGATCTGGTCAGACCACGTCTGGATTACTGTGTGTACGTTTGGTCCTCAAATTTCAGGAAGGATGTACTGGTCCTGGAGTGTGTTCAGAGGTGATTCACGATTATGGTCCCAGGAATGAAATGCTTGACACATGAGGAACGTTTGACGACTCTGGGTGTATATTCGACGATGTTTAGAAGGATAAGAGGAAATCTAACTGTTACTTATAGAATCGTGAATATCCTGGATAGAGTGGATGCTGGGAAGGTGTTTCCATTTTTAATAGAGACTAGAACGCAAAGGCACAGCCTTGGAGAAAAAGGAAGACATTTGAGAGCACTATTAAGAGACACTTATTCAGCCGCAGAGTGGTGAATGTATGGGATTCATTGCCAGATAAGGCTGTGGAAGCTAGGTCTTTGATTACATGTAAGACTGAGATAGGTAGCGGCGCGGTTTTCAAGAGATCAAGGTTTATGGGGTGAAAGCATGAGAACTGGGTTTAGAAAGGTATCTTCCAAGATTTAATGGCAGAGCACACTCACTGCGCTGAATGGTTTAATTTCTGCTCTATTGTCTTATGGACTTATGCATCGAATGACCTCCATCTGCAAGTTCCCCACCAAGGAACGTGCCAGCCTGACTTGGAGCATTGTCAGCAAAGATCTGATTGAGTGCTGATCCAGACCTGATGGGCCAAATGGTCTATTTCTGCCCACCATCTTCTATTTTATAAATTTTCGGAAAAAAAAAATGATTACTGCAATGACCAGACTTGTGGCCGGTCCTCTGACTCTTCTCTGAACAGGCAGTCACTAAAGTTTCAGCATCATTTCCCTGCTCTTATATTCCCAAATGCGGTCAAGAACGGAAAGTATCTCTTACCCCGCGAGACCACTTGATCCCTTGTCCAATCACCTTCAAAAATTCGTGAATGCCTACTCCAATTTCTCTTTTATTACTTTAAACCACTCAGTGTTCACACGTTTATCATTGTTCCTCCCCAAATTCATTATCACCCATTTCACTGGATTGAATTCCTTTCAACACATTTTCTTGCCAATTGTATCCAATCTCCCTGCAGTCTATGGCTTTCTTCCTCATGGTTAACTACATGACTAATTGTTACAAGATTTGCAAACTGCTAAATGATGGCCACGACAAATAAGTATGAATTATTCACCTATATGAGAAAACAATGGAACTCATAGAAGCCATGGTTTATAAGTTTGCACAGGACAGCTGAATTAGAGACTGTAAAGAAGGTGATCTCAGATTCCAGAAGGATCTTAATTCAATGCGTCTTTGGGCTGAAAAATGTCACATGGAGTTCAATCTGGATAAATGGAAGGTATTGCATTTTGCTACATCAAATAAGAGTAGGGCTTATACAATTAGTGATTGGGCATTTAATCGTGATGTGGAACACGGAGGCCAGGAATGCAAGTTCATAATTAGTTTTAGTTTGCTTCATATATTGAGAGAATGGTTAAAAAAATGTCATTTTGCCTTCGTTGCTCAGTCCTTTTAGCGTAGGAGTTGGTATGTTATGTTGAAGTTGAATAGGACATTGTGTAAGGCCTCTTCTGGAATACTGTGTCCAGTTTTTGTCGCCCAGTAATAGCAAGGAAATTATTCAGCTGGATTAGGTTTAGAACAGGTATACCAGAGTATTGCTAGTGGGGAAGGTTTGAGTTATAACGAAAGGCCGGATAGGCTGAGAATATTTTCACTGGAGCACTGGAGATTGAAGGGCGACCTGATAGAAATATATAAATTATTGAGAGTCCGGCTAGAGTTAACTGTAACTGTCTTTTCTCCAAGGAGGGGCACTTCAAGACGAGAGGGAAAATGTTTAAAGTGAAAAGAGGGATTTAAAATAAGACATGAGAGGCTTTTTTTTTTACAGGGGATGGTTGATGTGTGCAATTCACTTCCTGAGGCAGTGCTGAATGAAAGTACATTTACAATATTTACCGGATATTTGGATCAATAAATGAATTAGAAAGTTTCAGTGGGATTAACAAAAGCTATTCATTCATGCTTAATCCATTTTGTATTACCTAGAGAGAAGTTCAGGATCAACCACGATATTATTGATCTGGCGTCACATGCCAGCCAGACCAGATAGGTATGGCAGTTTCCTTCCCTATCAGGCATTAATGAATCAGATCTACAACAACTGATTCAACATCATCATTAGATTCTGCAACTCTAGGTATTTATTGAAATAAAATTCCAGCATCTGCAATGCGGGGATTTGAACCCGTGTCCACAGAGTTATATCTGGACATTCATATTAACAATGCATTAATAATATCACAATGGCATTATTAAACCTCAGCAGTTACAAGAGCCGTCAGATGCGACTCGTTTAGTTTGGCATCATGTTCAGTATGCGTTGGTAGGACTGAAAGGCCTGTTTTCATGCTGTGTGAGTCTATGACTTTGACGCTATGAAACTGGCAGCTGGTTTGGATTAACAGCAGCGTTGACAGTTTAATTGATCTCCTTCTGGGATATGTAATCTTGCTGATAAATCTGGAGGTTCTTCTGCTCATTGAACCCGTCCCACACACGGGATTGTTGAATAATCTGTCCCCAGTTTGACTGAGTAGATGAGTTTCCACTTCAGCAGGTAATTGAATCCCGCATTGCGCTGATTTCTCTGTGATATTGGTGTCCTTCTATCTACCCACGGTGAACGATATGGTTCAAATCATGTCCACGCAGATGCAAGTCCCGATGTCTATGTTGTGAATATGTCTTCATTCTTCCCGATATACCCACAGGGTGTGGATGTCGCTGGTCAGGACAGCATTTGTTGTTCATCCTGATTCGCTGCTGTCTCGCTGCACGAGAGACATGGATTCGATCCCAAACTCGTGTGACTGTGTGCAGTTTGCACATTCTCTCTTTGCTTGTTTCCTCCCACAGTCTGAAGGTGTGCAGGTTACTGGGATCAGCCATGGGAAATGAAGGGGAATGGAATAGGCATGGAGTATGCGTCTGATAGGAAGTGCTTCGGAGGCATGGTGTCGACTGGAATGGCATTCTCGGATTAAGGGTCAGCTATGTTGTTCAGGTCCTGGAGTCACAAGTAGACAGGATTGGGTAAAGGTGGTAGCATCCCCTGCATAAGGGACATGCATGAATGGGATTGCAGGAAATTAAAGGCATGTTCTCTGTTCCTGAGGTCAGGCTTCCATTCCAGGTTTTATTCGTCGAACTTTAACATTACCAGTTCCATGTGTGAGTCCCCAAAAATGACTAGTTTATTATAAAACCACAACACCACCTTCTCCAGGTTGCAGTATTTATTGGGAACAAGAAGCTGATTCTGAGCTGATGCGAGCAAAAGCAGATGCTACTGCCAATGTCAAAAACACTGATCGAAACAGGAAAATTAAGTTTCGAACCTTGCCACCCCAAAGTTATAGTCTCCACACGCTTTCGATGCGCCAATCGGCTGTCTCAGCAACATGGACTGTTTGTGGTAATAATATTATAAATGGGGGAAAGTATTCCCTTCCGCCCCGCTTTTGACCAGGAGCCGTCCCAAACTCGGAAATGCATGTGCCTCTCTCTCGCCATTCCATCCCGATTTCCGATTGGATCTTCGTGGCTGCTTCACACAGTTTCTCTGATTCTGGGTCTGGAACTGGGACTATGTGTAATTGCATGTAGCAGTTGGTACTGCCTTGTGTGGGCAAAGTGATGACGTAGCCAATGTTCACCTATAATGCTATTGCAGCATACGTTTCAACAATATTCTGCACTCTCCCAAGAGGTTGGAGTGTTTCATTAATCCCATTCTCCAGTACTCTCATTCATGGGATCTCCACAGTCTCTGGGGACGCTGAAGTTAAAGATTCGGTTCATTCTGCGTTCCCACATGCCTGTCGCTAAGTCCTGATATTGTACATTCTTCCTGACATTTCCTCTGCTACCATACTGGTTGCAGTTTGCAGGCGTGCTCTGTTAAATGCTGTAACCGTTTAGTAGTTCGTATTCTGCGTTGTGATTGCAGCGACCTCGGCTCGAATCCACATCCTGGCGGTCAGTTCTCTCAAAGTTTTACTTTTGGTGAAACAAGGTAAGAAATTAATCATTTTTACATGATAATATTCTCCGAGGTGATGATCTGTTTTCCATCGAACTTTGTTCTCTGATATTTCTGCGTTTAATGTATCAAGATTTAACCCAAAAGTTCTCGAAGATGTCCCTCCCTCCCACTCGCCTTCACTCTCTTTTCCATTCCTCGTCCCATTTGACTGAGGCATTGCACAACCTAACATACACTTGCACGTTGATACCATCCAGCCTGTGCCGTTGCACTCACTGTTGCTGGATGACCATGCCCCAATCTCTTCATTGGCACCTTCAAATCTTTCGATCCGTTTGGATATCGTGGATGTGAGATCGATTCTCTTTTAGCAGCTTTTCCTGACATGGACCAGAGATTATTGGATCGTGAGGCTCAACAAAAGGGCATAGGGAATAACTGGGGAAAAGAGACTATTTTGGAAAAGATCCACCATGAGGGCTCTCTGCGATAGCCTAGTGGTCTTATTGCTGGATTGTTAACACAGTAAAGCCAGGTAATGTTCTGTGGAGACGGGTTGGATTCCCACCACACCACGACGATGGTAATATGTGAATGCAATAAATGCCTAGAATTAAGAATACGTTGTCTGAAAAACCCATCTGTTTCACTGACGTCCTTGAGGTAAGGAAACTACCGTCCTTATCTGGTCCGGCATCCACGTGACTCCAAACTGGAAGGCAATAAATGGTGCAGAGCTACCCCCGATGCTGTTACAGAATGGAAATATGTTCATTCGGCTCATTGCTAGAATTGTCCAAGGATGAGTTCGCACTGGGAAAGTTGCAGGAGAGATTCACTCGGATAGTATCTGGGCAGAAGAGTTTCAGTCATGAAGGGAGACAGGACAAACTGGGGTTGTTTGTCACCGTGCAGAGGAGTTTGTGAGAAGTATAGATAAGGTAGACTGAAGAAGCGTTTCCCATCGATGGAAAGAAGGATCACAGGGGGCCAGAAATTTGATGAGAGAGACAGAAAGGTTTAAGAAGATGTGTAGAAAAGCGGTATAGGCCGGCGAGTGTTCGAATTTGGAACACACTGTCTGTAAGGTTCAGAGAGGCAGCAACCCTTATAACCTGAAGGAATATTCAGGTGTGAATATGTTCTGCAAATACCTGTAAGGCTATGGGCTAAACGATTCGGGTCGTTAAGCAGTTGCTTTTGACAAATGCAACCACAAAGGGCTGAAGTGTTTCCTTTGAAACTGTTGTCCTCGGTAGTATAGTGGTTAGTGTCGCCGTATGTTCTGCAGGAGGTAGGAGCTTAATTCCTCGCTGGGGCACTGTAAATGTTTTAAAACTGTCGCTCCGTTTCCAAGTGCTGGTTATTAATGCCTGTCCTTCCATTCTCCACGGGACATGTCACAGGAAGGACAGTGCTATCTGAATCAGCGTGGGGAAGGACTGCAGCTCCCGGCGAGACAGAGTGTCAGTGAAAGTGCAAACACGTGACTTCTGCAATCCGCACCTTGTGCCTGTATTGGAATCTAAACCATTTCATCGAAAGAAGAAGAAAGCTGAGGAAGAAACAGGGTAAACCAATTCTGATGTGAGCGCAGAAACATTTTCCTCAGCATCATGAGGAAAACTGACAAACGGCTCTGAGATAGAGTTTGTCTTTCAGAACTGTTAGTTCACAGAGGTGTTTTTGTTCCACTTAAGCCCTTAAGAAATTGAATAACAATTTAACTAAAGACTTGAAATGTTAGAACACACCAGACGATGAGTCACGTGCTGGAAACTGTGTTTACAAGCCAGATGTTTGGTGACTGATAATGATGCAATAGGCTGAAGGACCATTCGCCATGCTTTGAAAAACTCAAAAACAGTCATTTTTCAACTGAAGGCAAAAAGGCAAAATCAAAATCATCAAGAAATGTTGCAAGCATTGCATATGTCTTCTTTGATGCGCAAGTGCTGAAATTCAGCTCTCTCACTGCTATTTCCCAATGTTGATTTCCAGTCAGGGAAAAATATTTGTTGCTCCTTATGAAAATATTAAATTAAACATGTGTTCCTGACATTACAAAACAGCAAAGGTAGCAGTTCTGTCAGAGTCAGTGAGAATTTCATATCGGAGATGAAATCAAATGGGAAGAAACGCTGAAATCAGTTGCCTTAGCCTGCTCAGACTCAGTACTACAAAAATGATCCTTATTGAAACATATAGGTTTTTTTCAAGCATTTAATAAGTTGGATGCAGAAAGTTTGGTTCTGTGACCAGAGCGCCTCGTATCGAATGAGTTGGAGATGCCAGTTTTGGACTGGGGTATGCAAATTTGAAAATCACACAACACCAGGTTACACTCCAATAGGTTTAATTGGATGTACTAGCTTTCAGACTGCTGCTAATTCATCAGGTGATTGTGGAGTACACAGTTGTAAGACACAGAATTTATAGCACAAGTTTACAGTGTGATGTAACTCAAATTATACATTGAAAAATACCTTGATTGTTTGCTAAATCTCCGATCTGTTAGACCGACCATGTTAGCTTCACTTCTTTCATATGTAAAGTGCAAAACGTTTTATGTTAAAGTTTCATTCTCAGGTGAAATTTAACAACTGGTGTCTGCCCCCATGTGCTGCTGTCTGTTCCATAATGTTTAGACTGATTCTAGTTTATAAAAATGAGTTACCAGAGACTTACATGGATTCATGCAGTTTTGAGCAAAGTGCACTGTAACTCTGCAAGTACAAATTCACCCCACAAACTTATATGTGTGTGTGTGCGCGTGCGTGTGTGTAGGAGGGTCTCTGTTTGTAGATTGGGCAATGGGATCACCTGTACTGTGACATGAACCCAAGGACCCGGTTGAGGCCATTCCCATGGGTACCGAATTTAGCTATCAGCCTCTGCGTGGGCACTTTTAGCTGCTGCCTGTTCCGAAGCCCGCCTTGGAGGATTGTCACCGATGACGAACGTCCTGGACCACTGAAGTGCTCTCCAACTGGGAAGGGGCATACCTGTCTGTTGATTGATGTGTTATCTGTGCTGACACTAATTTGTAAAGTTCACCTGAGAATGTAACTGTTAAAAGAAAATTTTTCGATTTACATAAGAAAGAAGTGATCCTAACATAGTCATTCTAACAGATGGAAGACTTAACAAACAATCAAGTTATTTTTCAAATTATAATTTCAGTGACATTTCACTGTAACCTTTTGGTATAAATTCTGTACCTTACCACTGTGTGCTCCACAGCCAACTGATGAAGGAGCAGCTCTCCAAAAGCTATTGCTTCCTTTAAACCTGTCGGACTATGACCTGGCGTTGTGGGATTCTTAATTTCATATTAGAATGCGGATCTCACAATTAAAATAGAGATGAAGAAGCATTTATTCTATCAGATAGGTCTGTATCAGTGGACGTTCGTGTAGCAGAAGGCTGTTGAGGAAGTGTCATTAGGTGTAATGAGGCTGAGATTGGCAGATCTTCAAGCAGCAAAAACATCAAGCGTTATGGGGAAAGGCAAGAAAGTGCAGTTCAAGGTTATCAGATCAGATATCAAACCATTCAATAGCGGAGCAGACTTGATGGTCTGAATGATGTCTTTCTGTTCCTAAAAACGTTGGCCTTAATATGAAGTTGCAAAACCGACCTGAGTAAAATGTGCCAAATTTAAAAAAAAAAACGTGGTCCCCCCGGAGCACTGAACCGAGGTGAAATGTACAAAGAACAACACAAAAAGGGCAGACAATATTGGGTAATTGATCCGTAGTTATCAGTATACCAAGGTCAACAGGAAAACCGATATTCAGTATCTCCATTGAACCTGGCTCCACGAGGCATGTAGTTATCTCTCACAAACCACTATTCCCCTTCCGTTTTCCTGTCGCCCACTCCGTTCTTGTTTTAAACTGATTGAAAGTCAGGCAATTGCAGATGACATTGCTGATGTGGAACTGTAGCATATAGAACATAGAACATTACAACGCAGTGCAGGACCTTCGGCCCTCGATGTTGCGCCGCCCTGTCATGCTAATCTGAAGCCCATCCCATCTACACTATTCCATGTACGTCCATATGCCTCTCCAATGACGACTTAAATACACTTAATCTTGGCGAATCTACTACTGTTGCAGGCAAAGCATTCCATACCCTAATTACTCTCTGATTAAAGAAACTACCTCTGACATCTGTCTTATATTTATCTCCCCTCACTTTAAAGTTGTGTCCCCTCGTGTTTGCCGTCCCCATACTTGGAAAAAAGGCTCTCCCTTTCCACCCTATCTAACCCTCTGATTATCTTGTATGTCTCCATTAAGTCACCTCTCAATCTTCTTCTCTCTAACGAGAACAGCCTCAAGGACCTCAGTCTTTTCTTGTAAGACATTCCTTCCATATCAGGCAACATCCTAGAAAATCTCCTCTGCTCTCTTTCCAAAGCTTCAACATCCTTATTATAATGCGGTGAACAGAAATGATCACAATACTCCAAATGTGGCCGTAACAGCGCTTTGTACAGCTGCAGAATACCCTCCTGATTCCGGAACTCAATCCCTCTATTAATAAAGGCCAAAACACTGTATATCTTCTTCACAACACTGTCAATCTAGTGGCAACTTTCAGGAATCTGTGTACATGGACACTGATATCTGTCTGTTCATCTGCACTCCCAAGAATCTTACTATTAGCCCAGTACTTTGCATTCCGATTACTCCATCCAAAGTGCATCACCTCACACTTGTCCACATTAAACTCCATTTGCAACCTCTCAGCCCAGCTCTGCATCCTATCTATGCCTCTCTGCAACCTACTACATCCTTTGTCACTATCCACAACTCCACCGACCGTCGTATCGTCCGCAAATTTACTAACCCACCCTACTAAGCCCTCATCCAGGTCATTTATAAAAATGACGAATAGCAGTGGACCCAACACCGACCCTTGTGGAACGCCGCTAGTAACTGGACACCAAGATGAACATGTTACATCAACTACAACCCTCTGTTTTCTTTCAGCGAGCCAATTACTGATACAAACTGCAATGTCTCCCACAATCCCATTACTCCGCATTTTGTATAATGGCCTACTGTGGGGAACCTTATCGAACGCCTTGCTGAAATCCATATACACCACATCAACCTGTTTACGCTCATCTACCTGTTTGGTCACTTTGTCAACAAACGCAATAAGAGTCGTTAGGCACGACCTACCCGTTAGAAATCCGTGCTGACTGTCCCTCATCAGATTATTATTTTTTAGATGATTATAAATCATATCTCTTGTAACCTTTTCCAATGCTTTACCAGCAACTGAAGTGAGACTCATTGGTCTGTAATTACTAGGGTTGTCTCAACCATCTATCTTGAACAAGGGAACCACATTTGCAATCCTCCAGTCCTCAGGCACTATTCCTGTTGACAATGATGATTTCTAGATCAATGCCACAGGCTCAGCAATCTCTTTCCTTGCTTCCCAGAGGATCCTAGGATAGATCCCATCCGGCCGAGAGGACTTGTCTATTTTCACACTCTGCACTATTTCTAATATCTCTTCCCTGTGAACCTCAATCTCTTCTAGTCCAGATGCAAGAATCTCTGTATCTTCCTCGCCAACATTTTCATTTTCTAAGGTGAACACTGTCAAACAATATTTATATCGTGTTTCCCTATGTCTCCTCTGACACCACACACAACTTCCCACTATTATTCTTTATTGGCCCTAATTTAACTCTCGTCATTCTTTTATTCCTGACATATCTATGGAAAGCCTTAGGGTTAACCCTGATCCTATCCGCCAACAACTTCTCATGTCTCCTCCTGGCTCTCATGTCTCCTCCTGGCTCTTCCGAGCTCTCTTATTAGGTCATGCAGGGAAACGATTCTGTCTTCTGCACAACATCATTCTGCTTCGAAATATCAGGCAGTATTTCATATTGATTACTATAAACGTTAATCTTCAACAAGTCATGACAGTGAAAGCATTGAATCCTCATCACTACACTACCAGAGAAGATTTCTCTTAACACCACCCTGGACACCATGAGATTCATCATTCTATACTCTCATTCTTATGTGCATGATCCCCTCGGCTCTATTCCGGTCTTGTTGGTTGGGTTACAATACTGAGGCTATCCAATCATCTTTGCATTTCAGTTTCTAATGTATGAGACCCTCTCTCTGAGCTGGCAATGTGATTGCTCAGTGGCGATAAGACTGGCCTTGTAAACTAGAAAAGTGCTTGAAATAGGCCGTTCCTGTTTTTCATTCCAAGAACTTCAGGAAAACCGTTCGGCAGGACAGGAAATAGCGGGTGTGAGCAATGATCAAGTTTGACAGCAAGAACGAGGTGAGGCAGTCCAAACTACAGATTAAAGGTGAAACAATGCAAAAGGAACACTGAGACGGGATGGGGTTAAATGCTTCCTTTCTTTGCTGTAACCAGACACTGGTGTTGAAGTCTAAAATGGGACAATATCCGCCAAGTCCGTGAAATCTTACTTTCTGCTTGTTTTCTCCCGAGGATTGTGTCACTCTTGGGGAAATGTGTCTGCGTGCTTCAGTCTGTGGGTAAAAATGGGGTTCAGTTCCCCGACTGAATGTGAACACATTTTTCCATCTCAAACTTTAATCCCATTTGTTGTGTTTTACGAGATTAAAACGTTCCAGAGAAATTAGCATTCAGATGAACACGTGAAACGTCAGAGCTTACAAGGTTACAGACCAGGTGCTGGGAATGAGAAGAAGGGACCCATTTCTGTGCTGTAAACACTCGATAATTCAATCATTTTTGAAGGGAAATATATCTGCAGTGACATAATTCCAAAAACTGTGTTATGAAGAAACGGTGCAACTGCTTCTGCCCTTGTCCACAGGTTTAGTGGTTAGTATTCGGCGCTTTAACTGAGTGGCCTGGGTTTCATTACCGTTCAGGAAATCAGGACTTCTTGTTCCTGATGCAGAGAGCGCAGCACTACCAGGAATCTGTTTCATGCCTTAGATCAGTCAATACCCCAGCTCTTCAAAGAAGGAAAAAGTGCCTTCCCTCTCTCTGCACAGTCGGACAGTTAATCCTTCATTGTCCTCTGATTCCACTTCCCAAAGAGTTTCAAAATACTGTAAAAACGGAGTCTCAGCTATTTCTTTTCTGCGCTTTTCATACACAGGAGCTGCAGCGATTGAGTGCATTGGTTTCTGAAAACGAAACGTACCTATGAGCAATGTATTGGGCTATTCCAGGATTGCCTTCTCTGACAGCGCTGGGACGTGACTGATGTTATCTATGATATGGAAGTGCCAGTGTTTGAGTTGAGTAGACAAAGTTAAAAATTACACAATATCAGGGCATAGTCCACCAGATTTATGTGGAAGCACTCGCTTCCAGAGAGCCGCTCCATCATTAGGTGGGTGTTTTTCTGCAGAAACTTAGTGTGTGTGTCAATATGCGCAATCTTATGGAAGATCATCTGGACTTTAACCGACCGTTCGTGGTGTCGATGGTACCCATGACTTAGAGGTGTTGGTGTTGGACTGGGGTGGCCAAATTTAAAAATTACACAAAGCCACTTTAGATTCCAACAGTTGACAAATACCTGATGAAGAAGCAGTGCATGGAACACTGGTGCTTCCAAATACACCTGTTCGATACAACCTGGTGCTGTGTGATTTTTACTCTGATTGTTCTTGGTAATGTTTAAATACTCGAAGGCAGTGAAAGAACTTTCGTTCGTGGAGATGAAAATTTCAAATATTATCCACCTCAGCGGAACAAAAATGATTAGTTTGTATGTGTGATTAATCTCCACAATGCGCTTGCACCAAGTAAAAGTCGAACTTTCAACTGCCTGATCCGTAGCCAGCTATACGAATGGTTATACCACTGGCCAGAGGCACAGTTGAAATTTTACACGCTGCAGAGCTGTATGCTAACAAGGACATGAGCAATGTCACAAGGTGAACAAAGAACAAAGATAATCACCATCATTGATTCACTTCAAATATCCTCAAAAAAACGACCATTCACAATCTGATCAGCCAATAAATGAGGTCACTGCTGATCAAGGGAATTGCAACTTACTTTGCTGCGTTTTCACCATAATTTGAGGATAACTCCAGCCTAATCATAACATCGCATTTTCCCATTAATCTTCACCTTTAGATTACGTTAATGACCTGTCCGTATTTGCAGGAAACTGAACAACATGAAATGAGTGAAATCATCCTTCCGGTGATGTAATCCAGTGCAGAGTTGGCCAGAAAAGAAAAGATAAAGACATGAAACATCACTCCCATTTCTCTCTGTACCAATGCGTTTTCCTGAGTTGGAATTTGCAAGACTTGTCTTTAATATCTGAAGAATTAATTATTTTCCTGGGAAAGATTCTTCACAAATCAATTAACATCTGAGGTGTTGAAACATATTTTACTTCAGATTAAAATAGTTGAATACCCTTTCCCCCAGCCTAATGTCCCAATCCTCCCTCCTCTTCCATGTAAATACCAGCTGCTCCAGGTGAGGTTGGAGCTCCCAACCTGACGTTCCAATGCTCCGTGCTGCTCCATGTCAATAGAAGCTGCTCTTTGTGAAGTTGGAGCTCCCAGTCTGATGTCCCAATGCTCCCTGCTCCATGTCAATAGAAGCGGTCCAGTTGATGTTGGATCTATCACTCTGACGTCCCAATGCTTTCTGCTGCTACATGTTATTAAAAGCTGCTCCAGGTGAGAGTGGAGCTCCCAGACGGATCTCGCAAAGCTCCTTGCTCCATGTCAACTGAAGCTGCTTCAAATTAGGTGAGATCTCGCAGTCTGATGTTCCAATGCTCCTGCCGCTTCATGTCAATAGAGGCTGCTCCAGATGAGGCTGGATCTCCCAGTCTGATGTCCCAATGCTCCCTGCTGCTCCACGTCAATAGAAGGTTCTCCAGTTGTGGTTGGAACTCCCAGACTGATGCCACAATGCTCCCTGGTCCATGTCAACACACGCTGCTCTAGATGAGGTGGGAGCTCCCATCCCTGGCAGCTTACACACCTCTATATCATCATAGAAATACTGCCCACTGACCATTTCCACCACTGGAGCCATTGGTGGAATATCCACATCATGTGCATTTTATATTATTTTTAGTCACCACCGAATCATTATTTCCAAAAGACATTCTTTCTTAAACATTGTTTAGCATGTGCATGTTGCAGTCAATCCGAAATGAAAGAATGGTCCTAATTGATGTATGCTCAATAAAAATTTCATCCTATTTTTCATGTTGAATAACTGCTACTTAGCAAGGACAATGTTTATAATTAAATCGCACTTTTATTCCAGGTGAGGGAATTTGGTTTGCATTATTTAAAATGAACTTGTTCACTGTGTAAAATGATCAAATAGATCTCAATTTCAAAGCAAAGTTGGTTACGTTGCCATCCAGCTTGACATGTGGTGTCCTCTTCTTTCAACCACACGGGTTTTAGAACGAAACGTCTGTTAATGACATGCGTATAAAGACACATTAAATCATTTTTCATGCTTATGCTGCATAAATCTGCGGTTATTGATCCACAGTTTAGGTTCAGTCCCTACAGTTAACATGCTGACTTCTCCAGTTGTTCATAGTGCAATGTGATGCATCCAGTGTGTGCATAACGTTTTGGAGCTTGCTTCCCACATCTTGTGTTTATCTGTGCCTTGTGTCCAGCATTCATCAATGGCGAGAGCAACGGGCGAGGGAGAGACCAATGCGTAAGTCTCTCCGTGCCCATGCACGGCACCAACATCGGCAATTCGCCACTGTGCATTTACAGCTAGTTCTCGGTGCTCCTACACCCATGCCCTGCCCCTTTTGAAATATCTCCAATATTTTGTGCTGTCTCTCTGTGCTCTTCTCACGAAGATGAATCACTTCTACTCAACCTGCTCCAGATTTCATCTGACAAAACAGTCATTCAGAATCCCACTGCATAAACATACACTTCGCATCTCTAGTTATTTGGTGTTCCTGGATCTCTTTCATACAATAAAAAGTCACAGCAGCTTGACTTGAAAAATAAAATCGCGTTCCTTTTCATCATCCCAATGTGATCTACATTTCAATGCAGTTTAGGCAACTGGCTCAAAGTATTCTTTGAGATTTTATAATTGCGTCGATGCATATAAACTGACCATTGGAGTTCCAATTTCAATAAGACAGCTGTGAGCGTACAAAAATAGCAGCATTAGAAACAGCGACGAGAGTGGGATTCGAACCCACGCGTGCAGAGCACAATGGATTAGCAGTCCATCGCCTTAACCTCTCGGCCACCTCGTCACGTAGACCTAGGGCGCTATGACCTTATTAATAAGTGAATTGTATAAATTATGCAGAACAGCAGATATTTCTCCCTGGTGTTGGTGAAATGATCAATAGTACAGTACGGTTCCAAGACTATGGTCTGACCTCTGGGTTGTGGGGCAAACGCATTCACACTCTGCTCACAGTGATTTGAACAAAAATTAAGAAAAGACTATGTGACAAGTTCTGTTGAATTCTGTGAAGATTTGAAGTCAACGGAATGAAGAACCCGAGAAAGCAGGAGGTGTTCTTTCAAGAAAGAGTTGGGTAGAGCTCATAAGGATAGTGGAATCAAGGGTTATGGGGATAAGGCAAGAACAGGATACTGAATGAGAATGATCAGCCATGATCATAATGAATGGTAGTGCTGGCTCGAAGGGCAGAATGGCCTACTCCTGCACCTATTGTCTATTATATTGCCTGTGAGGAATTGTTTTCCAGATTGGACGAGAGTGCATAGTGCTCAATGTCATTATTCGGAACACCTTTCTTCCGCTCAGATATTTTTGACACACACTTGTGTACAGGACAGACAATTTCAAAATCCTAAATAAGGCTAAACTGACCATTGAATTCAACAATGCAAAAACCTTGATCTGTATCATTTTCCTGGGCCGTGCGACACCAAGTCACTGTATGATCACAACAACAGAGTGAGCAAGTGTCAGAAGGAAAATGAGTGCAATGCCAGAGCGCATGCTGGGAGCAACAGTTGACACACGGGAAGTGCATTTCCCACAACAGAAAAAATTCCCAAACAGCAGACTGCGGTGGAAGAATTCAGAGGGGGTTTACACTTTGGAATTCGATGCCAGAGACACAATGGAGATCTGTCATTGAGTCTGTTAAAGATGAAGATGTTAAGATTTCTACAGATGAAAAACAAAATAAAATGTTCATTGGTTAGTGAAGGCAAATGTTGAAATTGTATATTTCAACCATCTACCCATCTTTGCAATCAGTAGCTCAGCACTTTCCTCACACGGGGTCAGAACCACTGGTGAAGATGATCGTATAATCCCTGTTATTAGCCATGGAATCAGAGAAACTCGGTTTCCCAAACGTTCAGGTACAACCAGGAATGTGGAGGTAAGCATTAATGTGTTGCTCCTGTGCTGCAGGTGACCAGTGCACAGTATCTCTGTTCCAGTATAGTGGGCAGTGCTGTGCCGAAGTTTTAAGTTTGAGCCTCACATGGAGCAGCTTCAATTTGTCATCGTGTTGAGGGCTACGGATCGAAGGTGATATTGAGCAAAGCCAAGTTTATGGGAAAATACCCGAGATTGTGGATTGAGAAACGACCTTTTCTGGATCATGAATCCTTGATCAACAAACATACTGCAAGTATCTAAAACGTGTACAGACATGTGTGGAGAGAAAGCCAAAGGTGATTTTTCAGTAGGTAGATAACGTCTCCCATGTGCACTGCGTCAAATTCCGGGAAAATAGATGTTGAACTGGTTTCATGTTACACAGTTTGTTACAAACTCACAAAGGTTATTGCAATAATAAAAAAAATCACATAGGACCGTTTGAATATTGTATTGAATTGAATTTTGTTCTGAGCATATTTTATCTTCAATGACGTGCTGCAGAAAAGTACAGAGGGTTAACAACACAAAAGGACAGAGTCGTCTTGGTGCATTTCTTGGGTGGAGTTATGAATGTCCAAAATATACATAACATCATGTGAATGTGGTCAAATCTTTAAAGTAGGTGTTGCGTCTCCAAGTGACGATTCAATTCCTACTCATTAGGATATAACTTGTCTCTGTAGTTATTTTAGGACATCTGCTCCATTTGCAGAGTTTCACCTTGAATAATAAGCCACACCTTACCAAGCCATGAACTTTTTACACTCAATCTTAATCAGTTGTACGTGTTCATGAAATGTCTTTGTGTCTGAAGTCAACCAAATTCGAAATTGTTACGCAACCACACTGACTTTCTCTCAATGGTAAATTCCCTCCTTGTATCTTTTAAAACACTGTTCGTGTATCTTTTAAAACACTGTGAAATCAGCTTCTACGCTTTATTTCTGGAAAGTTGTTCACGATTTAACTAACTCTATTGAGTGGAAGAAACTCTCATCCAAACTTCTCTTAATCATTCACTGATGGTTTTGAAGCTATAACTCAAGTTATTGATTCACTCGAAAAGGGTATTTCCCCATTTAGGTATTCAAACCTCGCGTTATGTGAAAATCTCATTAGTTTACTTCAAACTTGCGTGTTCCTGCTCCAGCATTTCCAAATCTCGTGAATAAACTCCTTCATTCTTTCTATCATCCCGTTTGTATCCTTTCTGATATTTTTATGTCTCAGTAAACAACGTCACTTGACTTTCTAATATCTTGCTATCCTGGAAACAGCGTCTGTGCCCTTTCTAAGCTCTTTACATGTTTTTGCTGGTGAATGAGGACAAGGATTACATACAATGGTCCCACTGAGGGGGACCTACAGATTCTACACTTACACTATGAACTCTTTGCTTTTTAAATATGACGTCTCTATGCATAAACTCAAATAAGGTAAATTATTATCTATCCAGTTCATGAACATCGTCTCCATGGAGACGAAAATTATCTATCACTCCCTCTATTCTTCCACGAAATGTTCAAAAGGTTTGGAAGGCCAACATCTCAAACTCCCCGTGCCCTGTGTGAGTCTCAGCTATTTATAAAGGAGACTGAAGTTCAAATACTTCACAGTGTTTCTCCAGTCATTCCAGTGCAGATTGGTTCTGGACAGTAAATGCCATCACCAAAGGCCACCGTAGATCTGAAATCAACAGTTTTCACATTGTAATTGTCGTAGCTATTGTGCATCGTATGTCCGTGTTCTTGTTCAATTTGTTCATAATTTCATGGGCCCCTGTATTGAATTCTACTGAATGATTAATTTGTGAATGGAGACATTCCCTTCACCACTCATTCGAAACTCCATGGAACTTTGAATAATTTTACTCATATGCTTATAGAGGACAGTCCTAACATTACTGGGATAAATCAGTGAAACTTCCGGACGTATCCTCGAAGGCAAGGATTTCCTTCTCCAGTTTAGCGGATCATTACAGCACTGAATCCCATGTGTGCGTTCATTAAAACAAAAACAGTTGCAGCAAGACTTTAAAACTAAGATTTTGCAATCTGCTTGCACTGGTTGTCCCAAACATTACATTCCACATTGAGGTATGTTTGTGGATGAAAGCATTTTCTGAATCTTGAGCAATTACATTTCAATTTTTATAAAAACGTTTTCATTCGCTGTTCTCTCTTACCCTTTCAGTTTCCCGTTTAATATCCCGTATTTTCTCAGTTTATCTTACGTTTTCAACAATTTCAATCAATCTCGTTCCTGATTACCAATCCGAGAGAATGCCACAATTTTGTCAATTTATGTGCAGTGCAGCTGTAGGCCGCGGTGACCAAGTGGAAAGGCATTGGACACGTGAACCAAATAAAAGTAGCGGGCTGGTGGAATCTGGCCATTCCATCGCAGTCATATTTAAAACATTTAACGTAATCTTTAGCCCAATCATATTGGCAGAAAATAAGAAAACATAAACGAAAAAATTGCCGATGTTGAAAATCAAACAAAAACAGACGTTGCTGGAAAATTTCAGGACGTCTGGCAGCATCTGTGGAGAGATGGACCCAGTGGATGTGAAACGTTAACTGTGATTCATCTGCACAGAAGCTGCCAGCTCACCTGTGATTTTACTGCAATTTCTGTTTTAGTTTCAGATTGGCAGATTTTGTCACAGTTCATGAGAACAGTGTTCTCGAGAATCAAACAGACAGCATGGACCTGATAGTGTGAAATGAGACAGTAATAATGAATGAGTAGGGCATGTTGTGCTGGAAAAGCACAGCAGGTCAGGCAACATGCGAGGAGCAGGAGAATGGACGACTTAGGCATAAGCCATTCATCAGGAATTAGGTTTGTGAGTCGGGCAGAGTGACAAAGCTGAAGCCAGGTGCCAACTCGTAGGCACCTCCTCCTACTGACCCCGATCACGACCTCTCCTCCCATCACCAAACCATCATCTCTCAGACCATCCACAATCTCATCACCTCTGGACATCGCCCATCCACAACCTCCAACCTCATTGTCCATAAACCGTGCACTCCCCGATTCTACCTCCTGCCTAAGTTTCACAAACCTGAATTCCCCAGTCGACCTATTGTCTCAGCCTGCGCCTATCCCATCCGAATAATCTCTTCATACCTCGTCACAATCCTATCTCCCCAGTCCAGGAAATGTCCATTTATATTCGCGTCACCCCTATGCACTTCACCTCCTCCACTAATTTCGTTTTTCTTGCACCCAACGCGTCATCTTCACCATGGATATCCAGTCCCTGTACAAATCCATCTGCTGTGACAGAAGTCTGAAAGCCTTCCATTTCTTGATCTCACACCATCCCAACCAGTACCTTTCCACGGACATCCTCATCCAGCGGGCTGAATTAGTCCTCAAAATCAACAATTTATCTTTCCAATCTTCCCACGTCCTCCATCGAAACGGGTAGCCATGGGTATCCGTATAGGACCTAGATATGCCTGCCTGTTTGTCAGATACGCGAAACTGTCCATCTTACGCAGTTACACTTGCACTATCCACCGTCTGTTCCTCCGCTACATTGATGAATGCATTGGCGCCACTTGGTGCTCCAACGAGGAGCTTGAATAGCTCACCAACTTTACTAACACCTTCCACCCCGACCTCAAATTTACCCGGATCATCTTGGCTACTTCCCTCACCTTCCTGGACCTCTCCATCAAAGTCTCTGGTGACTGACTAATTACAGACATATACTACCAGCCCACCGACTCCTACAGGTATCTAGACGACATCTCCTCCAATCCTCTCTCGTGTAAAATCTCCATTCCTTATTCCCAATTCCTCCGCCTCCACCACATCTGTTCCCAGGATGGTCAATTACACCTCAGAAAGACTCAGTTGGTCTCCTTCTTCCACGATCACAAATTGCCTACCCACGTGGTTGATAACGCCCTCCAGCGCATCCCCTCCACTTCACGCACCACCACCCTTGAACCCCACGCCACTCAAAGCAACAAGGACAGAACTTCCTGGTGCTCACCTTCCACCTAACCAACCTCCGCATTAAACGCGTCATATCCTGCCACTGATGCCACCTCCAAACAGATACCACCACCAGAGATCTATTTCGCTACCCAGCCCTGCCAGCATTCCGAAAAGACCATTCCCTCCACGACCCCCTCTTCATGTCCACACTTCCCTCCACCAGCCCACAACCCTCTCCTGGCACTTTTCACTGCCACTAAAGGAGGGGTGAAAGTAGCACCCACACCACTCCCTTCATCTCCAATTCAGATCCGAAGGGATCATTCCACATCCATTAGAAATTCACCTGTACAGCTACCAATGTCATCTCCTGCATCTGCTGCGCCCAGTGTGGTCTCCTTTACATCAGGGAGACAGGACACCTTCCTGAAGATCATTTCAGAGAACATCTTTGGGTAACCCGCACCCACGAACTTCACCATCCCGTGGCTCAACACTTCAACTCCCCCTCCTACCCCGTCAAAGACATGCAGGTCCTGGACCTCCTCCACTGCCAAACCGTTACCACCTAACGCCTGGAGGAGGAACACCACACATTCCGGCTTGGGACCTCTAACAGCACACGGGTTAAATGTGAATTCGAACAGTTTCCTCATTTCCCCTCCCCCAAACGCAAGCCTTCAACTTGCCATCGCCCTCTCGACCCATTCCATCACTGCCACTTCTGACCTATTATCTTCTCTCTCCTATTCATCCATCTATTGCTTTCCAGCTATTTCCTCTCAATCCCACACCACTTCCTTTTATTTCTCAGCCCCAATTCACAAACCTTTTCCTGATGAAGGGCTTAAGCCTGAAACCTGAATATTCCTGCTCCTCGGATGCTACCTGATCTGCTGTGCTTTTCCAGCATCACACTACCATCTGCAGTCCTAACTTTATCTTTGGAATTGTCAATGAATTTGGAGTGAAGATATCCCTTTCTTGCAGTGATCACAGTGTGACTGAGTTTTCCATTTATTTTGGGTGAGGGCAGACTGGATCTGAGACGAGCGCTTAACACTGAAACAATGGGAATGGTATCAGATAGCGAAGTTAGGGAGGACTGAAGTGAAGTGGAAAATTCTGTCAGAAGATGGGTCAATACAACTGCCCCACATCAACCAGATTGTAAAAGACACACAGAAGGAGCAAAGCCCCTTCAGTGCAGGCACAATGACAGGTAACGTGGAAAGGAGACAATACAGCATACTGAGGTGCAGTGGACTTACTTATGTTAAAGGATTCGATATATAAGCTAATTTACATATGGACTGCCCTCACATTGGAAAAAGGAATTTCCTGCAGGGTAACGGCGACATTTGCCTGTGATATCACAATATTGAGAGACACTGACGTAGATTCTTCTGGCCTAGTGAAAGCATGATCGTCCCATTAACCAGAATTCAATACTTCAATACTTCAAAGCTCTCCTCTGCGCTGTACAACTTATTTGCGGTTCCTGTAGTCAGATCTCAATCGCTTCACAGTGTATCTTCTTCTGCTTCCAGCTTCACGAAAACACTTGAAACGTGAACACATCCACTTTCCACTTTCACCAATCTTTTGCAACTCCCGAGTTGGCACAGGTACGAATGACCGATTGGCCATCTTGAGCGCTCTCAGTCTGGTATGATCTGAATGATAAAGTGCACTGTGCCTGATCTGCAGAATGTCACCACGCGGGACCGTGCTGTTTATCCCACGCGGGACTGAACTGTCTGTATTGGCAGAGTATTCAGACATTTCCCTCCACTTTCAGGCATTATGAGGGGATGTATGTGCGGACATGCTCTGCAGCTTCCTCTCACGGGCACAGCCAGGTGCAAGAGCGCCGCTGGAACTTAGCATCTTTGATTGCGAACTTCATCCAAATATCATTTATTTGAGAGAGAGAAAGATGCTGAGCTGGTGGGAAAGAGAGAAATGGGCTGTGGACTCTCTTCCCTCAGTAAAATTCCAGTAAGTGCATTTTTGTGCTGCCCATTTGATGTTCAGAATCAATCTTCGCAGAACTATCCTCCAGAAAGGCTTTTATTTCAGAGGCGGCTGCTTCTTTGCTGCAATCGGGCATCACTTAACATCTGAGTCCCAACTGTCCCAGATGAAGCGACTCCAATGAAACCCTCACTCACTAAGAACCATCCCCACAGCCGGGAGCTGCGGGGCTGCAGGCAGTGCAAAGCGGAAGGGAGGATTAAAAACAAGCCATTATTTCTCCTCAGCCACTCTGTCACAGAGACAGGCAGAGGGACGGCAAAGACGTGTGACGTCATTAACGTGCAGACAGAAGCCGTTCAGCCCATCGAGTCCACGGCAAATCTCGATCGCTTGCTTCTCTCTGAGGTTATTCATCATCAGTGGTGCTTGTTCTAATAATAGGAACTGTATCTGTCTCGAAATGCTGTCTCCAACATACTGTTCCACATGTCATTCACGGCTGTTCAAAGTTTAACCTGCACATCCACTAATACCATTTATTGTATCCGTTGCTCCCAATGCGGTCTCCTCTACATTGGGGAGAATGGGCGCCTCCTAGCAGAGCGCTTCAGGGAACATCTCCGAGACACCCGCATCAATCAACCAAACCGCCCCGCGGCCCAACATTTCAACTCCCCCTCCCACTCTGCCGAGGACATGGAGGACCTGGGCCTCCTTCACCGCCTCTCCCTCACCACCAGACGCCTGGAGGAAGAACGCCTCACCTTCCGCCTTGGAACACTTCAACCCCAGGGCATCAATGTGGACTTCAACAGCTTCATCATTTCCCCTTCCCCCACCTCATCCTAGTTTCAAACTTCCAGCTCCGCACTGTCCCCTTCACTTGTCCGGACTTGTCCGACCTGCCTAGCTCCTTTTCCACCTATCCACTCCACCCTCTCCTCCCTGACCTATCACCTTCATCTCCTCCCCTACTCACCTATTGTACTCTATACTACTTTTTCCCCACCCCCACCCACCTCTAGCTTATCTCTCCACGCTTCAGGTTCTCTGCCTTTATTCCTGATGAAGGGCTTTTGCCCGAAACGTCGATTTTGCTGCTCGTCGGATGCTGCCTGAATTGCTGTGCTCTTCCAGCACCACTGATCCAGAATCTGGTTTCCAGCATCTGCAGTCATTGTTTTTACCTACCTGGTTATCACATGGACCTAAGTACAGTGGAAAGCGTTGTTTGCGATTGGTAAAGGCAGATCATAGTAATCAAGGACATGCAGATCACAGCGTGAGAAAAGCAAAATTTGACCAGACTCAGGAATTCAGGTTACTACGTGCGCTCAGCAAAATCCACATTGGTAAGATCAGCCTTATTTCAAGTTAAACAATCTATTTCTCAGAGCAGCAACGGCCGAGAAGAAGCGGTCCTTGAACTTGCTTGTGTATGTTTTCAAGCTTTGGAATCTTTATCTGACCCCGATCTCAACGAAATCATATCTTCTTAGTCAAAAATGAAGTAGTGTGCAAACTTCCAAGGCTCATCCGCAATGTGAACCCATGACTGCTCGCACGTATGTCACCTGTCTGAGGCAATATCAAACCCGAGACAAACGAGCCTGAACGGCGCCAGATGTGGTAACCATTATTCAGGTGAGTTTTTTTGGTTAACTAAGGCTATGTCTGTTGTTTCAGAGTGAAAGAAGCACAGAGTTTTAAGAACAGCTCTTTTCCATTCTGACTCGCTTCTCCCAGGAGTCTGTGCTAGCTGCTTTCCCGGTACAGGGCGGTCTTGATTGGTAACTGGACGAACTCATCTTCTATTGTCATGCAGTTGGTGGAGAGCAGCTTGAACGCGGTCTTCAGCTCCCTATCAAACACGGGTTTGTGGAGCGGGGTAGGCGTCTGGCGGGTGTGGGAAGTATGGAAATTCTGGAAATGTGTAGAAAAGGGAAATCGTGCATGCACAACAAATCATTTTCTTTTGGGAACCCTTGTCCAAATAATGCCATCTGAGAAAGATAGAAAATGCAGAACTGCGAGGAAAGAGTGAATCTCTCCCCATTATTCGGGACCAGTGTCTCTGCTTCTCGAAGTCACAGGGAGGCTTCTGCTGTCTGAATCAGCATGGGATGTCACTGCAGCGAGTCCCCTCTCTCACGCAGCTGATGTGTATACATTTTTCCACGTAGCCTCCAGTTCAGATCATAGATTTCACAGCTCACATCATCCCAGAGTGACAAGGAAGAAAAGGAAGCGATTCTGACCATCCTCTTAATACAACCTGGGGATAACTTGGATGTGGGAGAGCGGACAGTCTCGGCTGATTCCAGCATTAACAATTTTGGTCCGTGTGGCAACAAAAGCAGGAACCAGGAACTGCTGATCTTGCTTCTTAAAATAGGTGAGTAATTTTTGAAGAGCATAGATATTTCTCCCTGTTGTTCATAAAATGATCAAGAGCAAAGTACGGTTCCTTGAGTATGGTCTGACTTCTGGGATATGGGCCAGGGCACTCCCACTGTGTTATATTCTGTTCACAAGATCTGACCACATGGAAAGAAATGACAGTGACAAGATCTATTGAATCGGATTCCGTGAAAAACAGAAGCCGATGGAATGAAAAGAGCCATGAGGGCGGGAATGTAACATTATCTGGGAGGAAGATGTTTTCCAGACTCGAGGAGCGTGCACAGTGCTGTTTCCAGGGGTCAATATTTGGATACGTAGACTGAATCAGCATCGGCTGTTATTGTACTGCATCTTTTGTACAATGTTGCAAAAGCACGGGCCTTTTGTATAGAGGGGACAACTTCAAAATCCTCAATGATGCAAAACACACAAATGAGGTGAATAACAAAGCAACCGCAGAAACTCGTGTTACGTCATGGGGTAAACTCCCCTGCTCAACTTTCGCTCAAATTCGTTCTCTGACAAATTCCTGAGCCTGAGATTCGAACAGTGAATGGTCTATGTTAATAAAAACTGCTCTGGTCTCGCAACCTCAGTATTTAATACGCCACTCCATGTATGTGTGACAACAGTCATTGATCCCTCACTGTGTTACTTCAGCGCACGTAGAGAAGAAATAAATATAAGAACAACACTCACGTATGTGACTGGGATTTGACCCGATGCTGCTGCAGCCAATCGATTCAGCTGTAATTGAAATTGCTTCCATCTTTCCTGTGCTGGAAATGAAATTGCATAGCTTAGTGGTGAGTTTTCATGCGTTGAATTGGACCCAGTATTCTTTCTCAGGTTGAAATTTACTGGGATATGAAGGCATGGTGAAAGACACGGTAGTGTTTACTGGAAGGATACGTTAGGACGATACTGTTGAGTTCACTTGATACAAAGTCGATAGAAACGACAGACATGACGCTTTCTTTGAGATAAAACCACTAGAAAAGGAAAGAGCAGATTTACTGGGAAGATGGGATAGATAAAGAATCATGTAGGAGAAATCAGGAAAGACTTAGTTGTGTCTGAAGGGAGGTTATCCAGCTGATGTAACGTTGGTAAGAGTAAATCTGAGGGAAATTCCTTAGTTTAGATGAGTGGAAATTAAAAGTTGGAGTTTCAGAATCAACGGGGAATGATGAAGAAGTTTGGAGCAGACTTTGTTTATTCTGAGAATTATTGAAATCGGAGATGAATTTTCAGAAATAAAAACATTTTAGGATCTGATTCCATTGTATTTCAAAAGTCATGTGCAGACACACAGGGAGTGAATTTAACAGTGACAGAGATTCTTGGCTACCTGGATGGCGAGGCAAAAGGGACATACTCTCGAATTGGATAACATTCATCGGAAAGAAATTGCATAACCTGCAACTGAAAATGTTAAGTATCAGAAGAGCTGCTGGCGTTGATAGAGGTTGCAGCTCATTCTACATGAAATAATATATATTGTAAATACACTGAGCTGTTTGGTTTAGCTCTGCATTGAATGGAAGTCGGTTAGATCAGTCCGCTGACTAACCAGTTATGAGTAAAGTGAGACCAACAGCATGGGATTAATTCTCTCACTGTCTCAGGTTTGCATAAGGATCATCATCTACCCCTCTCACCTGATCTGTAATGATATGGTGCCTCTAGTGAGTAAGATTTGGCCTGTAGATATAAAACATCATTATTATTACCATCTGTTGCCGTGAACATTTGGTCACAATCACTCGAAAGAAGAGTGAGTCCATTTAATACTCACTGACCTCCGCTTCAAAAATCCTGTGACAAGACTCGACCTTATCCCAGTTGCACCCTCTGCTCCTCCCAACAGAAAAACTATTTGTTATACCTTTGCCAGATTTACTGACAACATTCAAACTCCCCAAAGAGATAAATCTAATACTTTCGATTAGATAATGAGCTTTGCGTGTTTGCAGGAAATAGAATGATATGAAATTAGTAAACAGACTTTCCCAGAATGTCATCCAGTGCAGGGAGAGTGATTTGAGAAAGTCATTAAGCAAAAGTTTCATCTCTGTTTCCCTATCCACAGATGGATATTCACCTGGGGAATATTTGCAGCTTTTCAGATAATAATTGACAAAAATGTGAAACTGGAGTTTTCAAATAAATGTTACTTTACTTAACATTGATTTCAATTGTGTTTTAGTATGATGCGCTAATAATCCCTTGTCAATGTCAGTAACAGCATCTTTAGATAAGCATTGAACTTAGAACCGTGGCATATTACGAACCTTTAAGTAGCAGGCGCTAACGAATTGCGCGATTGAAGCCGCAGACAGCAAGCTGGTCACATATACTACTCACACCTTAGGAACTTTAACTCAACTACTCTACTTTTGCTGCGGTTCTGAAATTAAAGCTAATGCAGACGAGGTGAAATTGACATGGACCTGTGATTATTGAAGTATCAGGTTCAGGAAAGGGGACACATAAAAATATGCAAATTAGACTTGATTGAAAAATGGGTTTCCTTTGGTTCCTGCATTGTTTACAGACAATGTTACATTGCCGCTCTCGCCAGGCCTTTCCTTCGATTGGCTTCAATTCGAATCAATAAAACTTCACAACTTCCTTCTGAAAGGTCATACTGGTAACATGAAACATACTGCATTTATCAATAATCTTCACCATTCCTACATCCATGAACACGTTGCACGGTTTCCATGAATACTTAAGATGTAAGAATGTGATGCAAGAATAAATTCAAATCCAGTTTAAATTGTAAAGTAAGAAGAATGCCCAGTAAGGCTCAGAATGTCAGAAATTCATATACGTCTCCATGTCCAGAACTGCAGCAAAACAGAGGTGTAATTTGTCCCTGAATCTCCACGTTTGCTTGCTCAATGTGTCCAGTTGGAAACCTGTGTGAAGGAGCATACAGTCTGACAGAGCGCTTGGGAGAATCCTCGATTGTCCTATCTAAACCTTGTCTGATTTCCATTCTGGCTGTGAGAGCGGTGGGGTAAACGGGAGGACCTTGATATTCCGTAGTGTAGATTCACATTCCAACAAATTATTGTTGAAAACGCTCTGTCAGAAACAGAACTGACAGAGAGGAACAGATGGACGCTATTCCAAACACTGGTCCTACCCCGCCATTTGACATCATCATGACTGACCGAATACATCAATATCTTTCCCCCGTCCATCCACAACAGACTGTCGCCCAAAGGGAAAAAGATATTTAAGCAATCGATAATGCCTGTGCAACTATTGGAGGGGAATGCGTTTAGAGACAGTGGGTTTCAGCACGGAGTTTGTAGGTTTCGGGGGTTAGCAGTTGATTCTGGTCTGATCATGCTTCAAATGATATGATTCCGTCAAAACTCACCAACAAGGGAGTCAGGAATTTTCTGTGGGAAACAGCAATTTCGAGAACCCCAGACGATGGGAATTAACGATGTATCAGCAGAATAATAATTGATTCAGCTGAAATCTGAACTCCGATTGTGGTGGAGCCCAAAACAACAAACTTTGTATAGCAATATTAACAATGCTGTCGAAATCTAGCGCACTTTTCATTGCACCACCGAGCCGCGCTAGCCACAATTTTACTGTACCCAATGTTGTGGTTGTTGTGGAGAAAATGTAATCAATCTCCAGGAGATGTGGGGAGTTCTTCAAGGAGTAGATCTTTTATTAGCAGACAAAAAACCGTGACACTCAGAGAGCAAACTCTTGAACGACCCCGAAACTCAGGATCCGTGGCTCTTTATACCCTTTCTTTAATTATATTTTTGTTAGCTTACCAGGATGCGCAACTGTGTTAGTCAGAATTAACTGACTCCAGGAATACAATAAACCATTATCGCTCTACTTCTGCCAATAGGGATTTTCTATTGTCACGATTATGTATCTTACTGCCACCTCTGCTGCAATGATCTTCCAGACGAGACTAGCCTGTCATGATTAGATTTTTAGCTACCCCATCTACCACAATGTTTTCCTGTCCCAAGCTGATTAGATATTTAATGTCTTTTTTTCTGCTAAAAGGGTTTCAAGCAGGCTGACTCTACTAACTATCAATCAAATATTTAAAATCAAGTCCTAAATATTTATTGTCATGACTTGTCCCAACCAGCCGTGATGATATTTAGCTGGCAAGGCTGACGATACTAATTGCTATCATCTCAGCCTGTCACAGTAACCGTTCATCCCAAGTCTGACTCTGTTAATTGGTGGAGGAGCATTCCACTATGATTATCCCATCCAGCCACAGTGGCCCCATCCTGCCACAGTGACCTTTTGACTCGTGTAGAATTCCACAGATCCCTTGTAACAGATCAACAGTAGTATCCATGCTTTTATCGTTCACATGCTTTCATGCTCTGTATTTTCCGTACAGTGTTCGGATCTTTGATCAGATATCTGTTTGTCTTCGCCCCACTTTCCATAGTCCTTATCCATGTGTGCTCTAGCTTCTCAAGTATTCGGCTAAATACTCCTGAAGTGTTTTGATGTCTCATAGTTTTACCACACGTTCAAACAGTGAGTTCCAATTATACAACACTCTCAGGTTGAAAATGTTCTTCCTATATCTCCTCTGACTACCTCTCCATTGCGTTTAACGTAGATCTATGATTGTAAACATTTCCCATAAGGAATTTATTTCTATAACATGCATCTATCTCCTTACTGTACACCTTCATCTCTTTCTCACTCACTCTTCTCAATCTCAGATAAAGAGCCTGAGCTAAGCTAATTTATCTTCACCATGACGAGATGGTCGTGCTGGAAAAGTACAGCAGGTCAGGCAGCATCCGAGAAGCAGGAGAACCGACGCTTTTGGCAATAGTCTTTCATCAGGGATGAGACGTGTGGGTGGGGGCGGAGAGATAAATGGGCGGCAGTTGGAGTTGGGTGGAAGGTAGCTGAGAAAGCGATAATTGGATGGAGGCGGGGGAGAAAGTGATAGGTCAGAGGGGGAAAAGATTAATAGGCCCGGAGTGTGGTGCTGAGTTGGATGCTTCGGACTGTGATAATGTGGGGGGAGGGGAATTGAGGAAGATTTGAAATCCACATTTATCCCGTATGGTTGCAGGGTACCAAGGCAGAATATGAGGCGTTCCTCTTCCAGGCAGCGGGTGGTAACGGTTTGGCGGTGCTTATGCCCGAAAAGTCGATTGTCCTGTTCTGCAAACCACATTTCGGGGGAGATGTGAAATACCAAAGGCTGAAAAAAGGACAAAAACGTATAGAATCAGAGTTACTGGAATTAGAAACAAAGCAGACAGAAACTATTTGGCCAATTGAGTCTGCTCTATGCCGCCGAAGAGATTCACACTCCCCCATCCTATCTTTGTAAATCCGCATTATTGATCCACCTACAAAAATAGAAATGAGTTAAAAAACTCAGCGGGTTAGGTAGCATCGGTGGAGAGAAATCAGAGTTAACATCGCAAATCAAAATCTGTTTCAAGGAATGATCTGTTGACCCCAAATGGTCATTCTGTTTGCCATGAGCTGCAATTCCAACTTTTGTCTTTGATTTTGTATTTGATTATACAGTCCATTCAGGTTTGGTTTGCCATCTACCTGAAGTGCACACCTTTGGACAGTGAGAAGGAATCGGAGCAGCCAGAGGAAACCAACACAGAAGAGAGAGAAAAGGAGCGTGCAAATTCCACGAAGTCAGTCACATAAGTCTGGAATCAAATGCGGGTTTCTGGCTTCTTAGCCCTCACAAGCTGCAAGCGCCCGTCCCGGATGCGAATTGAACCCAATCTCACACAGTGACAGGCAGTGGTATTACCATGAGTTCTATGCAAAACGAAACCTATGTATCAGTACTGGAAATCAATAATCGATTAACTATCCGAATTCTTTTTTTTTAATCACTTGACCGACAGCCTTGTACGCCTGTCATCGAAAATTCCCATCTGACAACTTCTGAAAGTTATGAGGATTTCTGCCTCTCCAACCTTTGCATGCACTGAGTTCCAGATTTCAAAACGTTTGTCTGCACATTGACTCAAATCTTTCCTCCTCTGTTCTTAAATCTATTACCCCGTGAGTGATCTCTCCATTATAGCAAAACGTTTATTTCAGTCTCCGCTATCCGTATCCCTGATTATTTTGTATATCTCAATCATGTCTCCTCTCGATCTCTTGTGCTCTAAGTATATCCAGTCTATCAAATCTCTCTTCATAACAGAAACTCTTCTACCCAGACAATATCCTGGCAAATCACCCCAGCATCATTTCCAGTGCTAATGTGATTGCAGAACTGCACACAATAGTCTAGATCGAGCCGAATGAGTAAGTGAAATAAATGATGTGGGAGTCCGCAGAAAGACATCTGTTTGAAAAAAAAAGTTTTTTTTTTCTTCAGTGCTGCCCTGTGTTCTTTTCCTGAGCCTGAAGTTCCAATAATATCTGATCCATGTGATTAAAAACTGCTACTTGACCATTGATCTCAAAACCACAGTATCGAAATGGATTGACTGGTCTGAAGGTCGCAATGGTATGATTGCGGCAGGTTCACCCAACAACAGTGAGCGCAGCAGCACAGACTGAACAGGGTTCAATGTGAAAATGATTGTAAGGGAAATGGGAGGGTGAACCTAAAGGAAGTCAGTGATTGTGTGAGGGAGAGAAGTCTCCAAGAATGGGTGAGTCTGAATTCTGATATATATCTCACAGAAATGTGCGAGAGAGGGGTTTGATGAAAAAAATCATAATATCAGAGAAAGTTTTCATGTAAACTCAATTAATTCATTTCTGTGTTTCTTTGGCATGTGCCACAAGGCGTTAAAAAGGGGAGACCGTTACATGCCGTAACTCGGATTCAAACGAGGTTACTGCGGCCACAACGCACACCACTATATGATACCTGGGCCATGCAGAGATGAGTGTTTGAAAAGAGCAGTAACTACAGTGACATACGACATGTAAGGAAGTCTGCGGAGACACAACAGGACTATTTGGCGAGCAAAAATAGACATGTGGGAACTCAGAATTGGCTGTATATTCAAATTGGATGTTTCAAGAGGCTGAGGAAGTTCCATCGAGTACTGCATGTTGAAGACTGAGGGTGATAGATTTTTACAAAACATCAAATTCACAAGGGATACTGCAGGATATTGTTGAAATGTATGTTTCAACAGCAATGAGGTTTCACATTTGTTGCCTCACGAGCTTCCCCACACAAGGAAGTACCCATTTCTGCAGTGGATCACATAATCCCAGTTCCTCCACCCAGAACCAATGCAAAGATAAAACTGAAAATTGGGATGGAAATGAGCACGTGAAGCTACTGTGTCGCACCAATGATGCGATCGGTGAGCACATGGTCCTTCTATGATGGTACCGAGGCGCATGAAATTCCGAGGCTGGGAGTTCTCCTGGTCAAAGGCGGGGAGGAAGGGCATATTTGTCTCCAGTTATTAGATTATTAAGATACAATAGCAGTATTAACCAGCACTGCAGATCGGCTCACCGGAAGCGTGCTGCAACCTCAAGCGAGAGCTCGATGTATTGCAAGCATTCAGTGCAACTTTCCTTAATGATGCACTGTTTTGTTATTTTGACAGTAAGAACTGTTTTTTTTTAATCACATCATCCTCTTACTCCCAGCAAACACTCCAGTACAGCGTACATCAGTTTCATTCCGACACAGCCACATGTAATATTCTCACTCCCTCTGAGATTATTGGAATTGCCAATGCCATTCTCTGAGATGGAGAAACATAGCATTGAGATGGTAGTGTAGTGAACAAAGAAGAACAAAGAACACAGAACATTTATAGCCCAGGAACAGGCCCTTTTGACCTCCAAGCCTGGGCTGAACCAAATCAACTGTCTAAACCTATCACCCAATTCCTCAGCATCTGTTTCCATCTGCTCCCCACTTACACATCTATCAAGGCGCACCTTGAATGAAACGACCGTGCCTGTCTCTACTACCTCTGTTAGCAACGTGTTCCAGGCACCTACCGCCCTCTGTGCTAAATAATTTCTACATCTATCCTCTTTAAAGGTTTCACCTCTCAATTTGAATGTGTGACCTCTCATTATTGAACCCCTCACCTGGAGAAAAAACCTATCTCTATACACCCGGTCTGTACCCTTCCAGATTTTGTAGACCTCAATCAGGACCCCTCAATCTCTTTATTTCGACTGAAAACAATCATAAACTTCTTAAACTTTCTTTACAGAAAGCATCTTCCATACCAGCAACATCCTCCTAAACCTTATCTGCACCCTCTCCTAAACGCCCACTTCCTTTTGGTAACTTGACGACCAGAACTGTGCACAGTATTCTAAACGCGGCAGAACCAAGATCTTGTACAATGTTTGCATGACCTACCAGCTCTTACACTCAAAGCCTGGTCCTATGACGACAAGCATGCCATATGCTTTCTTGACCGCTCTATCCACCTGTGCCGCCATCGTCATGGTACAAAGGACCTGAGCTCTCAGATTTCTCTGCTCATCAAATTTCTCCAAGGCTGTTCCGTTTACAGTGTAGTTGGTTCTAGAATTAGGCTTCCCAAAATGCATCACTTCACATTTGCCTCGATTGAACTCTGTCTGCCACTTCTCCGCTCAACTCTCCTGTCTATCTATATTCTTCTTCATTATTTGACTGACCTCTATGCTTTCTGCTACTCACCAAGCTTCGTGTCAAATGCAAATGTTTTGGCGATATACTGGGCTAGCAACCTTTGGAGACTGGAACATGGCAGCTGCTGGTATTTAAATCGATGAATAAAATCTGGAATATTAACCCCGATCAGAGGAACAGAGGCAAAAAGTTTTAATTTGCTGAAAACCCATTCATTCTTGTCCCTTTGAAAGGCAAATTTGCCGTCCTTAACGAGACATGCCAACATATGACTCCAGACTCACAACAGTCCGGTTCACCCTTAGAATCCCTCTGACTCAGTTCAAGGTGAATTAAGAATGAACAACAAATAATATTCAGACCATGGTGGCCACACTCCGTTGGAGAATAAAGTAGAATAAAAAAAAAAATACATGGATGATGAGGAAAATTGGGAGTCATCTCTGCGTGGACTCAATTTCAACTGATTATCCAAGCTAAATAGACACATGGATACACACACCGCCAAGAAGTCAGGTCCATAGGGGGACTTCAGGAAAGGGTTCAATTATCCGCTGAAGTGTAAACTTACGTGCCCAGGCAAAATTTGGACACGTCATTCACCACTCCCATATGTGAGAAGGGATCACTGAGGAGGCCAACTGGCAGAATCACCAGCATGTTTACAAATGACATCAGGGGTCCGATTGTGCTGTTATTGCAGGCGTTCATCACATCCAGCAATGAACCATGATTGGACGCCTGTTTCCATTGGAGTTACACTGTTTCCTGATGTAGATCAACGATTCAGACTTAGTTGCAGGAGTCATGATTTAGAAGTTTACAGAGGATGCAATAATTGGTCGTGTATTTGACTATGATGAATAACGTCAGGGCCTGCAGTGATCTATCAATCAGGTGGAAAATAAAAACGGCGAATGGAATTGAATCCAGACCAATAAGTGGTAACGAATTTGGGGAGTTGAAACAATAACAGTGAGGATTCTGAGTGGTGAACAGAACAAACAGGAACAAAGAGATTTTGGAGTGGATATTCACAGATCACTGAAGAGTTTTGGACAGGGAGCTCAGTTGGTCGAGAGTATTTTTGGATATTTTCGGTTGTTGACCTAAGAATTTGGATGATATTCGATCTTTAGTAACCGCCAGTTTAGGACACAACTAAAAGAATGAGCACAAGTCTGGTCAATGCAATCATCAACATTTAAAAAAATTGTAAGATAAAGGATGGAGGGCTGAAGTATACCACTTTGACCATCAAGACCGCTTCATCACTCAATGAATTTACCACTGATACATCTCCAAGTCATGCCGGTATGCGTCTTGGAGGGCAATTTGCAAATGGTAGCGCTTCAGTGCATCTTCAACCTTGTCCTTACAGTCAGCACAGTTTTTGAGCTTTGAAAATTTTCTCAACACAGCCTGGATGACCTACTCCACCGCATCTTGTGGGTGGTGTACTCTACTGCAATTGGGCCTTCGCGTTGTGGTAATAAACATTCAGGTATTGAACGTGGTACAGTTAGGTGACTCCATTGTCGGGGAGGATGTCCAGTTCCTTCAGTGGTATTGAAACTGCACACATCCAGGCAAATGGAGAGAGTTATTTTACACATCTAATTTGTGCCTTGCAGATGATGCAGGCTTCACGGAGACACGAGTTATGTTAATAATCAAACAAAGTCGACTGACGGACTTTTTTTTGTAGTCAACGTCTTTATATGGGCGGTCAGGTTCCATTTCTCCTAAATATCAGCTCCGAGGGCGATTACACGGAGGACTTCAGTTACAATGAAGCCATTGAATGTCAATAGAATATCATTAGATTCTCATTTGTCAAAGTTATCATTACTCTATTTGGTCCATTTGTGGACTAATACGATTCCAATGGCTATCTGATTTCAAGTTCCAGTTCCCGTGCTGTAAGGGACAGCAGAGATTTATGAGGATGTTGTCAACTTTGAATGAAATGGTGCTTCGTGGAATGATTGGTCAGGCTGGGATTATTTTCCTTGAAACAAAATCGTGGGATCTTTATAGGGTAGGCAGGTGGCTTGCCCTCTGCTCTGAGGAGAGCACCAGAGGAGATAATCTAAGAATGAGATATCGCCCATTTAATTCAGAAATGAAGAGTAATTTCCATGCTCAGAGAATCTGTGGCTTTTTTTGGCAACCGAAGTAGAGGCTAAGTTGTTGGGTATTTTCAAACTGTGTCAGGTATTTAATCAGAAAGATGGTGAAGTTTGTCGAGGTAAGTGAGCAGAATGGAGTTGAAGATTATCAGATCAACAATGAGTTCGTTGTATGGTGGGGAAGACTCGATGAGCTGAATGGCATCCGTCCACTTTGTGTAACATTTGGTCTAACGCCAAATTTTATTTATAAGTTCAGATGGAATGAAGTGATAGAAAAGGTTTAGAAACAGATCAGGAACGAAACTTATAAGCTCATGAAGAAGAAATGTGCTGTGACCTGGGGGCAACAAATGACACTCTGCACAGCACAGGTGGCTATTTACAGAAGCTGTGATTGCTGAAGAAAATTGGTCGACCTTGCACAGTTAGCAAGTCAGTCATCACGCTGCATGTGAAAGAATGAAACGTTCGTTTCATTGGAGCAGTTTTCTGCGGTTCCAATTCCGAGTGACTGATTGAAATACTGATCAGATCATTGTGTGGACTGTTAGGTTAAAATAATCATGAACAATCACACTGGATAAATTTGTGCTCCCGATCACTTGTTCGTTATTTCTCTTTCTGTCGATATAAATTCATAGAAAGACAAGATTGAATGAGTGACATAAAGAAAAAAATGTGTTCCTTCCCATTACACCAATTTAATTCACTACTGAATAGAACATCTGCTCTAATTCTTTATTTCAACTTTAATGTGGTGTTTATTATTCGTGAATCTCCCGTGCAGTAAAGGGCAAGAACAAAATTCTCGATTCAGTGTATACCAGAGATTTGAGAGCAAAATAAAAATGCAGTAGTGGTTTGTGGAATTAACAATCAAAATGTGACTTGAACTCGTGAATGGGGAGCACGGTAGTATAATAACCCACCACCGTAATCTCTCGGTCTCCTCAGCACGTTTTGGAAAGGGGTGACATGCGACCTCATCAAGGTTACATGTGATGAAAGTCGTGGATGAGAAATTTCTAGAGCTAAATTGAATCCACATCATTGTGTTTCTGCTTTCACCAGAATTACAATAACAGCAAAATCCAAGAAATAGCCATGCTCGTCGGAATGAACATCTGTCATTGATTCATTCTGAATCAGAACTGTGTCAGAATGAAGCATTGAACAAGGATTTCCCGTCATTTTCACACCCACATTTTGCCTTGACTCATAATTTCATCAGTCACGTTCTCTCTCACGTGAAAAAGTCGCCATGGAGAGGGATATAAAGGCGATGTTGTGGTTCAATAGCCGTTCTCATATGGCTTAACTGAATTGGGTTAAATCGCAAGAAACGCTGTCTTGTTCGTTTCATTTTATTAATTAAACCGAAAGTCACACTGTTCATTGTAATAATCGGAAGTGAATTAGATTTATCTTATTGGAACGATTAATGATATATGCAAATTTGTTCCGAATTTATTTCAGCTGAAAGAAAATACTGCATAAAAAAAGAGACGATTAAAGTCCAAAAGAAAAACCAATAGTTTGTTGCTCGTGCATTGGCAGATTTCACTGATCATTAAATGGACCAAACATCATGGTGATCACATCTTTTAGCCACGTAATCAAAGCAGGAAGTCGATGTCCAACCAATGGGTCACTTACTATTCATTATGTAATATCTTTCCTTTTCGCGAAAAAAAATCCACTATGTTCCATTTGCAAAGCTTCAGGTGGCATAGTATGTATAATCTTTCCAAATCCAGGGTATTTGAAACAAAATCTTATTCAGCCGTGCCTGTTCGCCAAATTTCTATACTTCTAAAGTCAACCAACTGAGACATTGTTTCCCCGCGGCTTCCAACTGACTACACCCCACCCCTACAACTTTACCTAGCCACAGACTATTTCTCTACTTTTGAAATTTATTCCTTGTAGGTCACCAAATGTGCCTTTCCAAATATTTTGAAAAACAGGTTCTCGGAGTGTCAGCGATTCTGTATCATCATTTCTTTGTCCCTCAAAGGTTTCCTCAAAGGTTTTGAAGGTTTGACGTTTAGATATTTACTAACTTGAAAGAGGGAATTTTCCACAAATTTATTCTGTCCAAGCATTACATAACCTGGAAAACCTCCATTAAGTCTTCCTTGGTTCAGGGATAACTGTTACAAATTTTCCAAGAAAACAAGTTAATAAAATCTCGTCTTCAGTAAACTCCGTCAGCATCGTCTCTAATAACGTTACACCTCCGTAAACGCCATTATTATCCTCTCCGATAGAATCACTGTATTCTACAGTGCAGAAAGAGCATTTCAGTCAATCCAATCCGTGTCGACTCTCGGAAGAGCATCTCACCCAGATCTAGCTCCCTTCCCTCTTCCTGTATATTTCACCTGAAGAAAGGACAGCTCTCCCTTTTATGATTTCAAATAAACCTGTTGGACTATAACCTGCTGTCCTGTAAATTCTGATCTTATTCCTCGCTACCCGTGGCGAATTCACTTAACTTACTTAATTCAATCCCTGGATACGAGAGGGCAATTTAACTTGGCCAATCTACCTAACACTCAGCCCTGACAGCGGTGCTAACTACTGAGCCAATGTTCTATCACAGTGAGCAAAATCTGTATCATTTTTAATGGTTTTATACCCTCCTAACTCAGCCTCATCAAGTCAAGCTGCGCCCCATGAACCCAAATTCAACATATCTAAACACTACTCTGTGCTTTACAGTCTCATTAGTGCTGCAGGAAATGATTCTACACTCGCATTAGAATGCTTTTACCCTAATTCTTTCTCAACTTCCTGCTTCCAATAAACACTTCAAACCGGAACAAGTCTGTCAAATGGTTTTCATTCCAATACAGACAAAGAATGCAGCTTGCAGAAGTCACATATTTGCACTTTCACTGACATTCTGCCTTCCTGAGAGCTGCAACCCTTCCCCATCTTGATTCGGGCAGCACTGTCCTTCCTGTGACATGCCCTATCGAGAATAGGACAAGTATCAATACCCGCACTTGGGAACGGGGCGACAGTTTTAAAATATTTACACTGTCGTCAGCAGAGAATTGAACCTTGTGACAGGCGGGGTCACAAACCATTATACTACCGAGAACAAGAGTGTCAAAGGAGGCCCTTCAGCCAATAGTGGCTATATTTGTCAAAACAACTGTTTAACGAACTGAATTCCTTTCACAGCGTTTATTCCACAGCCTTATTTGTCTTGGCATCACAAATGCACATCTGAATATTTCTTTAGGTTAAAAGGGTTTCTGCCTCTCTGAAAATTACAGACAGTGTATTGCAAATTCCGAACAACCCGCTGGCTGATAAAGCTTTTCTGCACATCTTCTCAAACCTTCCTGCCTTTTCCCTTGACTCTCTATCACCCGTTGATCGATCCCATCCATCAATGGGAAACTCTTTTAGTCTACCCTGTCCATACCTTTACTCAATCATGTTTTCGAGGAGAAAGAGCTGAAGAAGGGCTTATGCTTGAAACGTCGATTATCCTGTTCCTTAGATGCTGCCTGACCTGCTGAGCTTTTCCAGCAACACATTTTCAGCTCAATCATGTTTTATCTACATCTCCTTTGCACTGCGATGAACACTTCACTCTGTCATGTCTTTCTTCCTTACTGAAATTCTTCAGCCCAAACAATATGCCGGTAAATATCTCCTGCAAGTTTCTCTGGGTGATCACATCCCTGATCTAATGGGAATTGCAAAACTGCACACCCTGCTCTAGCTAGAGCCTAATGAGCATTTGTTTTAATCATTCTGTATTAGTCTGAGGGTGATTTTAGCTAGGCAACATTTACTACCCGTTCCTAATTGCCCAGAGGGCTGTTGAGACTCAACCATATCGTTATAAGTCTGAAGTCACATACAGGTCAGACAAAGTAAGAATAGCAGATGCTATCCCGAAATGACATCAGTGAAGCAGATGGATTTTTTACCTCCAACAATTATCAATGGATCTATAGTATTCATTAACTTCTTCATTGCAGATATTTATTGAATCCAAATTTTACAATCTTGGCACGGTGGGATTCAAATCCTTGTACCCTGACTATTAAATGGGTCTCTGGATTGTTAGTCCTACGAAATTACCACGACACCATCGCAGAAAGGCACAAAAGCTGATCTTTTCCAAAAAAAACTAATTCCCCCCAAACTGCCCAAGATCATTTTCAAGACCCTGATGCTCCAATTGTCTCTGGTCTATGTCAGCAAAAGCTGCTACATGGGGATTGATTTCACAACCGCGGTATCCAAACAGACAGACTTGTGTGAAGGTCCCGATGCTGGGATGGTGGCACGTTCACTCAAAAACAGTCACAGCAGCACAGACAGAACAGTATCAATGTGAAGAAGAGTGATAGATTGTGCATTGCCTCAGAGAAATGGAAGGAGGGACGGAAAGGAGGTTTAATGATCGTGGGAAGGAGAGGAATCTCCGACATTGGGTGTGTTTGAATTCTGATATATGAAACGCATAGATGTGAGAGAACGGAATTTGAAGGTAAAACAATTAATTTCTTAGCAGGTGTCATTAAAAGGACAACGGAATGAATACTTAGTGTCATGATTTGGTTTCGTACCGATGTTGCTGTGGTCACAATGCAAAATACAGTGAACTATGATCACAGAAACCACACAACAGCATGCTGCAAAGCAGCAATAAGTATGCTAACAGAGGAAATGTTCTGAAGAACAACAAATATACAATATCATTACTCAGCGGACTTGACAGACATGTGAGAACTGAGAATGAACTGAATGTTTAACTTCAATGTCCTCAGAAGCTGTGGAGATCCCCTGAAGGAGAATGTTGAAAACTGACATTTGTGGATTTCCACAAAGTATCAAGGCCTCGGGGGACAGTGCAGGATATTGTTGAAATGTGTGCTTCTATAGCATTGTAGTTTAACATCAGTGACTTCACCAGCTACCCAACTCAAGGCAGTAATCAGTACTGCAGATAATCACACATAATCCCAGTTCCCAGTCCGATCAGAGAAACAGTGACGCAGCTGCCCAGGTCCAAACGGAAATGGGGATGGGAATGAGTGCGCGGAGTTACTCTCTTGCTCCAGTCATGCAATAGGTGACCGTGCGGTCCTTCTATGTTGGAAAGAGGTGCAAGAAATTCCGAGGTTGTGAGTGCTCTTGATCAAGAGAATATTTGTCCCCGTTTATACTTTCATAGCGATCTATAGTGCATCTTTCCGAGACAGCTGAGTGGCACAACTGGAACGTGTTGAGCTCTTAACTGTGTAGTGGGGATTTAAAAGCTGATTATGCAATTTGGATCTGCGTTTCCGACACTGGTGGTGGCAGCTGCTTTTGCTCGCATCAGCTCAGAATGAGTTTCTTCCTCACAGTAAAGACTTCAGCCTAGAGAAGTTGGTGTTGGGGTGATATTTTGAACGAGGCAAAAGTGAGAACTGCAAATGCTGGAAACAAGAGTATAGATCAGAGTGCTGGAAAAGCACAGCAGGTCAGGCAGCATCCGAGGAGCAGGAAAATCGACGCTTTGGGCAAAAGCCCTTCATCAGGAATAGAAGCAGGAAACCTCCAGGGTGGAGAGATAAATGGGGTGTGGATGGGGCTAAGGAGAATATAGCAAAGAGTACAAAGGTGAATAGGTGTGGGGATGGTGGTGATACGTCAGAGAGGAGGGTGGGGTAAGGTAGCAAAAGTACAAAAGGTGAATAGGTTGCAGATGGAGGTGATAGGTCAGAGGGGAGGGTGTAGCGGACAGGTGGGAAGGGAGATTGGCAAGTAGGACAGGTCATGAGGACAATGCTGAGCTAGAAGGTTGGAAAAGAGGTACAGTGGGGGGAGGGGAAATGAGGAAACAGGTGAAGTACACATTGATGCCCTCGGGTTGACGTGTTCCGAAATGGAATGTGAGGTCTTCTTCCTCCAGGCTTCGGGTGGTGAAGGAGCGGCGGTGGAGGAAGCCCGGGACCTGCATGTCCTCAGGAGAGTTGGAGGGGGAGTTGAAATGTTGGGCCACGGCGCGGTGTGGTTGATTGGTGAGGGTGTCTCAGAGATGTTCTCCGAAGTGCTCTGCGAGGAGGCAATATTTTAAACTAGTCATCCTTAGCGACTGTGACATGGAACTGGTGATGTTTAAGTTCGACGTATTAAATTTGGAATGCAAGCCTGACCTCACGAACAGAGATCATTACTTTAATTTCCTGAAATCCTATTCATTCATGTCCCTTATGCAGGGGATTCTACCATCATTACACAGTCCTGCTTACGTGTGACTCCAGGACCAGAAAAAAAATTAGCTGCCCCTTAATCAGGGAATCCCCACCGTGTGGGGAATCAGGCTATTCGGTCCTTCCAGTCCACACCATCTCTCCGAAACGCATCCCACCAGACCTCTCGCCCATAAGCTTGGATTTCCTATTGCTGATCCCTGTAACTGGCACATTTTTGTTCAGACGGTAGAAAATAACACAAAAACACAGAAATTGTGCAGACTGCACACAAACAGACACCCGAGGCTAGGATCGAAACCGGGTGCAGCCAGACAACATTGAACTAAGGACTAAATAAACGTTGTCTTAACCAGCGATCGCCACACCCTGTGGCGGAATACGGAAAAAGAAAGCCCATTCACAACATGGAAAACTGTTGTTGTGGTTCTGTTCGCCGAGCTGGGAATTTGTCTTGCAAACGTTTCGTCCCCTGTCTAGGTGATATCCTCAGTGCTTGGGAGCCTCCTGTGAAGCGCTTCTGTGTTGTTTCCTCCAGCATTTCTAGTGGCCTGTCTCTGCCACTTCCGGTTGTCAGTTCCAGCTGTCCGCTGTAGTGGCCGATATATTGGGTCCAGGTCGATGTGTTTGTTGATAGAGTCTGTGGATGAGTGCCATGCCTCTAGGAATTCTACTGGCTGTTCTCTGTTTGGCTTGCCCTATAATGGTAGTGTTGTCCCAGTCGAATTCATGTTACTTGTCATTCACCGATTGCATCACTGGATTCATCGAGTAGCTCTGCAATCTCGTTCCCGTCCCGATTTCCAGTTGGATCTTCGCGACTGCTCCCTCAGTTCCTCTGAATCTGGGGCTGGGAATTGGGACTATGTGGCAGCAGTGGTTACTGCCTTGTGTGGAGAAACTGATGAATTAGCCGAAGTTAAATGCATTGCTATTGAAGCGTACATTTCAACAAAACCTTCACTGTCCCCCGGCTCTTTGATATTTTAGAGAGATCTATCAATCTCAGCCTTCTGCATATTAATGATGGAATCACCAGAGCCTCTGGGGACACTGATGTTAAACGTTCAGCCCATTCTGAGTTCCCGCATGTCTGTCACTGTTCTGAGAATTACTGATGTTGTGCATTTGGAGCTCTGCTTAACATTTCCTCTGCGACTATAGCGCTGGCTTTTAATCATTGTCTATGGCGTGCCGTGATCGTGTAGTGGTTGGTACTCTGCGTTATAACCGTCACAACTTCGGCTCAAATCCGAGTCTCGGCGCTACTTTTTTTTCTGCTCCTGCTCCAGCGTTTGTGTTACACCTAAGTAATCAATTGTTTTTACATGGTAATATTCTTGGAAGAAATGTTTCTATTGACTGCAAATTCCACTCGCTCACATCTCTGCGTATCATATGTCAGAATTCAAATCCAGCCGTTCTCTCCCTCACTAACCGTCCTTTCCGTCTGCCCACACCCCCCACTTCATTTCATTAATTTGGAGATGCTGGCGTTGAACTGGGGTTTACTAAGTTAAAAATCACACAATACCAGGTTTTAGTCTTACAGATTATTTGGAAGTTCGAGGTTTTGGAGCGCTGCTCCGTTATCATGTGGTTGTTGAGTAATTTCCTTTTTCACTAATCGAAAACTCAATCTCACATTGACACCACTCAGTCTGTGCTGCTGCGTCACTGTTGATTAGATTACGTACAATGTGGAAACAGGCCCTTCGGCCCAACAAGTCCACACCGACGCGTAACCCACCCATTCCCGTACCTTTACCCCTTTACCTAACACTACGGGCAATTTAGCTTGGCCAATTCACCTGACGTGCACATCTTTGTGACGGTGGGAGGAAACCGGATCACCCGGAGGAAACCCACGCAGACACGAGGAGAATGTGCAAACTCCACAAGGTCAGTCGCCTGAGTCGGGAATTGAACCTGGGTCTCTGTCGCTGTGAGGCAGCAGTGCTAACCACTGTGCCACTGTGCCACCCTGCCGCCCACACTGTTGTTGGGTGAATGTGTCCTAATCTGACGATCAGGGCCTTCAAACTAGCTGATCCATTTGGATGCCATATGAGATCTGTCTTCATGTAGCAGCTTTTACTGAAATGACCAGAGATTATTGGAGCATGAGGTTCAGGGAAATGAGACACGGCCGTATAGGGAATAAGTGACTTTATTGGAAAAGACGGGTTCAGCATCTTTCTGCATCGGCCGAGTGCTCCTATCACTCGGCTGCTATTTCAGACCCCGAGTTAATGTGCCCGGAATATGGGTTCAACTCCAACTGTGCGAGGTGGTAGAATTGGGTTGCATTAAATATCGTGTACTACAAATGCAGTAACTTCTAAACTTTTTTTTCCAAGTGTTGAAAAAACAAAACCATCTGGTTCATTATTGTCATTTGAGGATAGAAACCGCCATTCTTACCTGGTCGGGCCGTTGTGATATGGTTCAGTATCAACCGCTTGCTGGGCAATTAGAGTTAGCATTAAATGCTACCGAGCCAGCAACACACATTATCCTGTAGCAGAATTTTTTAAAATGTTCATTTGGCTCTACCCATTGTATTGAGTGCAGTTCTACAATTCATATTATAACATGGAAGTCACCGCACTGGGAATGGTGCAGGAGAGATTCGCTAGGATATTTTGCGGGCTGATGATTTTCAGTTATGAAGGGAGACAGGACAGACATGGGTTGTTTGTCACCGAGCAGAGGAGATTGAGAGAAGACATGATTGAGATGAACAAAATAATGAGGGATAGTGATAGAAAGAGACTTTTCCTACTGATGGACAGATCGATCATTGGGGGCCAGAGATTTCAGGAAAAATCAGCAAGGTTTCAATAGCTTTATCAGCCAGCGGGTGGTTGGAAATTGGAATGCACTGTCCGTAAGGGTCAGAGAGACAGAACTCCTCATAACCTGAAGAAATATCCAGATGTGAATTGGTGATGCAAAGACATATAAGGCTATGGGCTAAACGATGGAAAAATTGATTCAGATCGTTAAGTAGATAGAACATAGAACATAGAACAATACAGTGCAGTGTAGGCCCTTCAGCATTCGATGTTGCACCGACCTGTGAACTATTCTCAGCTCGTCCCCCCACACTATCCCAAAATCATCCAAGTGCTTATCTAAGGATTGATTAAATCTCCCTAATATGGCTGAGTTGACTACATGAGCAGGTAGGGCATTCTACACCCTTACCACTCTGCGTAAAGAACCTGTCTCTGTCACCTGTCAAATCTATTACTCCTCAATTTGCTACTATGCCCCCTCGTACACGCTGACGTCATCATCCTAGAAAAAAGATTTCCACTGTGCACCCTATCTAATCCCCTGATTATCTTGTATGTCTCTATTAAATCCCCTCTTAGCTTTCTTCTTGCCAAATGAGAGCAGGTTCAAGTCTTTCAGCCTTTACTCAGAAGACCTTCCCTCCAGACCAGGCAACATCCTGGTAAATCTTCTGTTCACCTTTTCCAATGCTTCCACATCTTTCACCGAAATATGGGGCAAAAAACTGTACACAATATTCCAAGTGTGGCCGCACCAACGTTTTGTACATTTGCAGCATGATATTGCGGCTCTGGAACTCAATCCATCTACAAATGAAACCTAACACATCGTATGCCTTCTTAAGAGCACTATCCACCTGAGTGGCAACTTTCAGGGATCTATGTACATGGACTCAAAGATCCCTCTGCACATCCACACTACCAAGAATCTTTCCATTGACCCAGTACTCTGCCTTCCCGTTATCCTTCCCAAAGTGCATCACCTCACATTTAACTGCATTGAACCCCATTTACCAACTCTCAGTCCAATTCTGCAGTTTATGAAAGTCCCCCTGCAATCTGTAACATTCTTCCACACTCTCCACTACTCCACCAACTTTCGTATCGTCTGGAAACTTACTAATTCAGCCACCTATGCCTGCGTCTAAGTCATTTATAAAAATTACAAACAGCAGTGGTCCCAAAACAGATACGTGTGGTAGACCAGTTGTAACCAGCTGTTTTTTTGCAAATGCGGCTACAACAGGCTGAAGGACTTCCTTCGACATTGTTTTCCTCGGTAGTATCGTAGTTAGTGTCCCCGCCTGTCACAGGGTTTAAATCCCCGCAGGGGGCATTGTAAATATTTTAAAACAATCGCTCTGTTCCCCAGTGAAGATTATTAATGTTTGGCGTTCTATTCTCGATTGGACATGTCACAGAAAGTACAGTGCTCTCTGAATCAGTGTGGGGAAGGACTGCAGCTCCCGTGCAGATAGAATGTAGGTGAAAGTGCAAAGACGTGACTTCTGCAAGCTTCACACTGTGTCCGTGTTGTAATGAAAACCATTTGATAGACTTACTCCAGATTGAAGCGTTTACTGGAAGCATGAAGCAGAAGGAGAAACATGGTAAAGCGATTCGGATCTGAGTGCAGAAATATTTATTGCAACAATAATGAGGTTGCACAGCACAGAGTCGCGTTTGGATGCTTTGAATTCGGGTTGATGGGCGCAGCTTGCTTTCACTAGGCTGAGTTACCAGGTTATAAAACCATTAAAATGAGAGGCATAGTGCTTATTGTGATGGTACATTTGCTCAGTGGTTAGCACTGCTGTTAGGTCTGCAGGTTAGGTGGATTGGCCATGTTAAATTGCACTCTCGAGTCCATGGAGTGAATTCAGTAAGTTAAGTTAATTAGCCATGCGTAATGCGGGGATAAGGTCAGCAGTAACACGACACCAGTTTATAATCCAGCAGATTTATTTGAAATCACATGCCAGAGGGCTGTCCCTTCTTCAGGTGAAATATACGGGGATAGAAAGAGGGTCTATGTCTGGTTGAGATACTCTTCTGTCACTCAGAGAATCACATGCCTTAAAGATTTGAGGACAATCACCACGATGTTGGGTTCATTTGATACCCACTGAACTCGGCCAATGTCACTGAGCACCAAAACGGGCATTTTGTTTTTGCGGTTTAACCTTCTGTTTTTCTCATCAGTGTTGCATTTAAGCTGAAATAAATTCGAAGTAAAATTTAATACATCTTTAAACGTTCCAATGAAGTATATCCAATTGACTTCCGGTCATTGCACTGCACAGAGTGAGGGTTCAGCAAAAAATAATAAAATGAAACGAACAAAACAACATTTCCAGGAATTTTACTCAGTTCAGGTTCAGCCATAGGAGAAAGGCCATCGAGCTATAACATTACCTTCACTTCTCTCTTCATATATGCTTCTTCACGTGCGAGAGAAGCTGACTGAATAAATTATGAGTCGAGGCGAAACGCACGTGTGAATGTGACAGGCATTTCTTGTTCGAAGGTTCATTCTGAGACAGTTCTCACTCAGAATGGATTAAGGACAGCTGTTCCTTCCAAGGACCACGTTGATTTCTTGAATTTTACTGGTATTATTCCGCTGAAAGCAGGAACGTAATGGTGTGGATTCGATTCTGCTCAGGGAATTTCTCATCCCCGACCTTCACCATACATACTCTTGATGTATTACGTGTCAGCACATTTTGCAAGCCATTAAGTGGCCAAGAGGTTAAAGTGGTTGGTTGATAATTCATTGAATACGTGTGCGTTCGAATCCTACGTGGCTTTCTCCTTCCATTAAACACAGATGTGGTTTTCCTTTGGGTCTTCTATTCTTTAGTTGACATGGGATTGAGAACGTTGCTCTTGTCTTGCACTGTATGGGAGATTCACGAATAATTGAAACCACATCAAAGTCGAAATAAAGCATTTCGATTCTGTTGTAAGTTAAATTGGGATAAAGAAAGTCAATGCAACATTTCTTTCCTCCTTTCTAGGAGTTTACATCGAATGAAGGAGAAACAAATAAGGAGAGAACGGGAGCAATAATTTATACAGTGGGATTGTGAATTACTGTTTTATCGTAACACTCCTCACTGACCAGTATTTCAAACAGTCAATTGTAATTGGAAACGCAGAAAACTTAGGCAATGAAACGAACCTTTCATTCTTCCACAACTTTTTGCTGTGTGTGAATAATACTGCGAACCATCATCCAGCGTTATCACAAAGTTGCCAACAATATAAGGTTCACCAATTTTCTTTAGCAATCACAGGTTCTGCATATATCCATTTGTGGTGTGTCCATTGTCATTTGTTGCCTCCAGGTCTTGAAGATCTTAGACCCCTCAAGAGGGGCCTTTTGGTTCGAGATCGGTCAAAAGAACCAACGAATGCGGTCTGTTCAAAAAGCAAGTGTCATTAGTTTATTGAATTAAGGTACCTTGAAACAATTCTATCCAGCAACACAGGGGTTAGAGCTTCTGTGTTCCGTGGTGAAATTACACAGTTATATTTGAAAATTAGGCTTTATTTACACGGTTGTTTTTGAGAAATACTACAGCATTAATTACAAGAAAGACTAATCACATATAATATTGTGACACGATTTGCAGCAAGTTAATCCAATGACAATTCCTGGGAAAGAGTTCTTAATTACAAAAACGCCCAATCAACTGTAATATGGAGGCAAGATTGACAGCATGTTAATCCAATGGTAATTCCTTGGAAAATAAATTTTATTTACATAAGTTGTCATGCCATGGCGAGAGTTCAAGGTTATTTCAAATGGTCAATTAATGTGTCAGTATTCATTTTATGCAAACTCTGTTGTTCTCTTTGCTTAGAATTTCAGCTTAATTATGCAAATCACCAGTACAAGTTCACAGGGTTCAAAGACTATTCTCAGCCATTTCATCGTTATCTTTTAAATTGAAAACAAATTGTGCTAATCAAAAATCCACATATATTTATTGCTTCAAGCAATAAACTAAACTCAAATTTTAGACCCTCATCTCCCCCTTTGGTAATTCTATGACCAACTCATAAAGGCATGAAACAAATCATTCCAATTCGATGGCCGTAAAAGAGTGCATTACTTCCTCTTCCTTCGAAGAGGAACCAAGGGCAGGCAATGGTGTTTCTTCATCTTCATCTAAGTGGAGGAGAAACATTTTCTGGGTAGACCAATATTGTCATTAGAAGTTAATATTTTAGCAATAATACACTTCACTATCGCAATACCAACAAAATGACCAATTAAAACCATAGCACTATACAGAGCCGTATTAATTAGCCAGTTGCACATTTCTTTTTCATGAGCTTATGAGGCTAGTTCCTGATCTGTTTGATCAGTTTGAGAAAGCTTGCCGATCACTTCATCCTATCCCGTCGGAATTCTAAACTTATCAATAAAAGAAGGTGTTAGACCAAATGATCCAGTAGTGGAAGTCGGCCATTCAGACCATCGAGTCTGCTCGAACATTCAATGAACTCATGGCTGATCTGATAATCTTCAACTCCATTCTCCTGTGTTGCCTCGACAAAAATTCATCGTCTTTCTGATTAAATATATGTCTGACACAGTTTGAAAACACCCAACAACTCAGCCTCAACAGCAGTTTCGGTAAAGAGGTCCACAGATTCACTGGACCCTAAGCATAGAAATTACTCTTCATTTCCGAATTAAGTAGGCAATATCTAATTCTGAGATTGTGTCCTCTGGTGCTGTCCTCACACCAAAGGGAAACCACATGTCCATATCTACCGTGTCAAAATTCCATGGATATTTAACGTTTATAGATGGTATTATGTTATTATAGAGCTCTCTCTCCTTCCCCCTCTCCGCCTCCTTTGCTTCAAGGACATTAATCCTAGCCTAACCAATCTTTCCAAGAAGTTCCATTTTATCCAATGTTGGCAACATATTCGTAAGTCTCTGCTGTTCCCTGCAGCATCATTGCATATTATTAAGGCAGGTAGAGGCATAAATGAGAGGCAACAGTTGAAACTTTAGGCAAAATCAGGAATAGGAAATTGAAATCAGATAAGGATAGGAATCGGATTGGTCCACACAATAACTAAATACCGTAATGAGAACTCTGACAAATGAGAATCTAATCATATCCCATTGACATTCAGTGGATTTACTGTAACTTAACCCTCATGTAATCATCCGCGGAGCTAGTATTTAGGAAAAACGGACTGCGACTGGCTATATAATCACTTTGACAACAGAAACTTGTGCGTTGGTAGATATTTTTGTTTACAAACTCAACTCTTGCCTCTGTGAAGCCTGCATAGTTTGTAAGGCACAATTGAGATGTGGAACAGAACTCTCTCCATTTGCCTAGATGGGTGTAGCTTCAATTACACTTAAAGAACTGTACACCCGCCACGACAATGCAGTCACTTGATTGTACCCTCTTCAATACCTGAATATTCATTCCCATCACTGCGAAGGCACAATTGCAGCAGAGTGCACCAACTACAAGATGCATTGGAATAAGTCATCCTGGCGTTTTTGACAGTTCCTTCGAAGCTCAACATCTATAAGGGTGATGCATTGAAACGCCACCATTTGCAAGTTATCCACGAAGGCACATAGCACCCTGACTTGGAGAGGTATCAGTGATAAACTAATTGAGTCGTGAAGTGGTCTTGATGGGCGAAGTTGTATACTTCAGCCCACCATCTTTTATTTTACAAATTTAAAAAATGTTGATTCATGCAGTGTCCAGACTTGTGCTCAGTCCTTTTGCTGTTCCCTAAACTGCAAAAGTTCTACTATCCTACACAGAGTGTGGTCGACAACAGCAAATATCCCAAAACCCTCTGAATCAACTGATTCCCCTCAAGATTAAAGTGGTGCTGGAGAAGCACAGCCGGTCCGGCAGCATCAGAGGAGCAGGAAAAATCGACGTTTCAGGCAAAACTCCTTCATCACGAATGAGACTGGGAGCCTATGAGGTGGAGAGATAAATGGGAGTGGGTGGGGCTGTGGAGAAGTTAGCGGACAGTGCAGTAAGTGGATGGAGGAGGGGTGAAGGTGATATGTCACAGGAGAAGGTGGAGCGGATAGGTAGGGATGAAGATACACAGATGGGACAGGTCAGGATGACAGTGTTGAGCTGGAAGGTTGGAAGTGAGGTAACGTGGGAGGAACGGGAATGAGAAAACTGATGAAGTGCACATTGATGTCATGGGCTTGAAGAGTCCCAAGGCAAAGGATAAGGGCTTCTTAATCCAGGCATCGGGTGGTGAGACACTGGCGATGGAGGAGGCCCAGGACCTGCATTTCCTCGGGAGACTGGGAGAGGGAGTTGAAATATTTGGCCAAGAAGCAGTGGGGTTGATTCTTGCGGGTACCCTGGAGATGTTCTCTGAAATGCTCTGTGAGAAGACATCCAGTCTCCCCAATTTAAAGGAGACCACATCGGGAGCAACTGACGCCATAAATGATATGTGTGGAAGTGCAGGTGAACCTTTGATGGATGTGGAAGGCTCCTTTGGGGCATTGGACAGAGGTGAGGGGTGTGAGCACAGGTTTTGCAATTCCTGCAGTGGCAGAGGAAGGTACTGGGATTGGAGGGTGGGTCGTTGCAGGGCGTGGATTTGACTAGGTATTTGTGAATTGAACCGTTTTATTTCAAAGTGGATAGTGGTGGGGAGGGAAATTATCCCAGGAGGTCAGTGTTACTGACATTGTTTTACTAATCCATTGATTTCCACAGCTATCTGGATTACACCTCCACCAGAAACTGCATTTCTAATAAGCACCGTGGAATTTAGCAAAATTTATTGAGTCGCTTCTCGTCGACTCAGTTGGTATCCATGTGGCTCATATCCAGGGCCTGTTTCCACACTATAATGTAATCTAATCTTACTTACATGTGTATCTTCTTTCCCACCTAACGCTCCACCCTCTTTTCTGATCTATCATTTTTGTCCCCACCTCCATCCATCTATTGCACTCTTAACTAAATTCTCCCAGGCCCCACCCCTTCCCATTTATCTCTCAACCCTCGAGGCTTCCAGCCTTATTTCTGATGAAGGGCTTTTGCCAAAAGCGTGAATATTTCCTGAAGCTCGGATGCTGCCTGACCTGCTGTGCTTCCTCAACTCTACTCTAATCTTGACTCTGATCTCCAGCATCTGCAGTAAGCACTTCCGCCCAACTGATTCCCCTGTCCATTGATCTTCAGCGATCGTAAAAGTGCACTCCAAGATCTCTTTTTCCGTCTACACCACACAGAATACTCACTGTTATTGTTTCTTCTCCACAAATTCATTAACACTCATTGGTCTGGATTCAATTCGATTCACCATTTTACCTTTCCACCTGATTGATGCATCCCTGAGGCCCCTGGCTTTCTTCGTCACTGTCAAATACACGACCAATTTTTGCATTATCAGCAAACGTCTAAATCATGGCTCCTACAACTAAGTCTAAATCATTGATCTACATCAGAAAACAGTGGAACACCAGTGGAAACAGGCATCCAAATATGGTTATATTGCTGGTTGGGATTAACAAATGCAATAATAGCAGAATCGATCCCCTGCTGTCATTTGTAAACTTGCTGGTGATTCTGCCAGTTGGTCTCCTGAGTGATCACTTCTCACATATTGGAGTGGTGAAGGACCTGTGCGCATTATGACTTTGCAAGTGAGTTTACACTCAACAGATAATTGAATCCCATCCTGCAGTCATTCTGTGGACCTGACTTCTTGGTGACATGGGTTTCCTTGTTTCTATTTAGTTTGGATAATCAGTTGGATTCGAGTCCACACGGACACAATTCCCATTTTCCCCGTCGTCCATGTATTTGTATTCTTCATTATTCTCCCACGGAATGTGGCTATCATTGGTCTGAAGAGCATTTGTTGTTCATTCTTAATTCCCCTTGAACTGAGTCAGAGAGCACTTATTGGTGAATCGCACTGTTGTAGATCTGGAGTCACATGTTGGCAGGGCTCATTACGGTCAGCAGATTTCCCTTTCAAAGGGACATGAATGAATGAGTTTTCAGTAAATTAAAGTTATCGTCTCTGTTCCTGAGATTGGGTTTATTTTCCATATTTTATTCATGCATTTAAATAACAACAGCTGCCATGTTCCAGTCGCCAAAGATTGCTAGCCCAATATATCGCCACTGCTGCATTTCTCCATTCAAAGAATGACATTGTCAATTCAGATTATCCAAAATGGAGAGAGAATAGGACGCGTTTCTGTGTTGGAATGGAAGCAATGTACGCTGGATTGGAGTGCTTACTGGAGCAAGAGACTGATGTGGGGACAATGTGAGCAAACACAACTCTTACTGTCAAAGAAACCAAACACTGCTGGTTAAGGAAAATTTCATAGGCTGCTTTCAATGCATCGACCTCTCACTTAGGGCTCCATACGCTTCCTCTGAGCCAACCTTCAGTGCGGGTTGATGCTGCTGCAGAATCTTAATAATATAGTAAATGGAGACCAATATGGTCTGCCATCCCGCCTTTGACCAAGAGTACTCCCAGACTCAGAATTTCACCGGCTTCTATCCCGTCATAGAAGGACTGCACCTTTACCAATCACGTTTCTGGTGCCACAGAACAGCTCCACGTGTTCATTTCCAACACCACTTCCGATTTGATATTCACGCTGCGCCACTAGGTTTGACTGATACCAGTTCTTGGAACTGGGATTATGTGACCGACTGCAGCAAAAGGTACTTCCTTGCGTGGGAAAGTTGGTGAAGCCATTGTTATTGAAACCATTGTTATTGAAACACACAGTGCATCAATATCCCGCACTATCCCCTGAACCGTCATTTTTTCTGGAAATCTACCAAACTCATTACTCAACATGTAGTACTCTATGGAACCACCACAGCGTTTGGGGATATCGAATTTAAAGAATCAGCCAATTCTGAATCCCTACATGTCTACTATCGCTCGCCTCATATTCCTGTTGTGAATCTGCTACTTTTCCTAACATATCCTCTGTCACTGTAATTATTGCTGGTTTTAAACGGATGTCTCTGCATGACTCAGTGATGGTTTTAATGTTAAAATATTCTACATTGTTGGCACAGTAACCACTTTCGAATCCGAGTCACTGCAGTTAACGTTCCCCTATTTTATACCTAGTGACACATGCTGAAGAAAGACACAAAGGAATTAGTTGACTTTACGTAAAAATATTCTCCGAGATTATGACTTTTTCCATCAATCCCCTCTCTCACACATTTCTGAGAGTCATATATCAGGATTCAGACTCACTCATTCTCGGAGAATCCTCTCTCTCCCACAATCATTTACCTCCTTTAAGTTCTCCCTCCCATTTCCCTTATAATCACTTTCACATTGCCCCCTGTTCAGTCTGTGCTGCTGTGATCACTGTTGCTGGATGACCATGACCAAGTTTCATCATCAGGACCTTCAAACTCGTTGATCCATTTCAATACCGCGGTTGTGAGATCAATCCTCATGTAGCAGCTTTTAACTGACATGGATCAGCGATTATTTAAACATCAGGCTCAGGAAAAGGACACATGGCAGCATTCAGGAAACAACCGTTATTCAAAAAACATCAGTTTCTGTGGATTTCCACATCATTTATTTCACGCTATCATTCTGCTCCAGCGAGACTATTGTGTTGTGGTTATGCAATTCAGGTTATACCAGGGATGTGATAGCACTGGAAACGATGCAGGGGAGATTTGACAGGATATTGTGTGGGCTGAATAAGGGAGATTGGTCAAACTGGAGTTGTTTTACTTAGAGCAGAGGAGATTGAGAGGGGTTATGATTCAGATGTACAAAATACTGAGGGATATGGATAGCATACACTGAAATAAATGTTCATTTGATAGACATTTCGATCACGGAGGGCTATCGATTTAGGTCAGAGGCGGAAAGATTAGAGTGAATGCGTGGAAAAACGTTGAAATCTGGAACTCAGTGTATGCAAGCAACTGAGAGGCAGAAATCCACATAATGTTCTGACGTATTCAGATGTGAATTTATGAAGCCAGGACATATGAGGCTATGGGTCAATTCTTATTCAACAGTACAGATATTCTGATCCTAAGTGCGGGTTATTGATGCCTGTCCTTCCATTCTCGAAGTGGCATGTCACAGGTGCTGTCTGAATCAGCGTGGGGAAGTATATTACAGATCCCGGGGAGACACAGTGAAAGAGAAAGTGCAAAGACGTGACTTCGGCAAGCTGTACCTAGTATCCGTGTTGGAATGAAAATCATTAGATAGTTTTGCTTCGAACTTATAGCAGGAACGTCAGGAAGATATACCTTCTACTGTACTTTTCACACGAGCTCATCCCACTGAATACCACCCATTACCGACACTATGCAGAAAATTTCTCTCTATACACCCTGGTCCAATCCTCCTTGACCCCCAGCCCTTCCCCATATGGCACCATACTACGAAATCCCTGAAGGTGTAATGCTGCTCGTTTACGATGTCTCTCCTCACTGTGTAAGGTTCCAGTGACTTGTCTGACCATTACACAATTTAGAAAACTGCATTTCCAGCTCACGAAGTGATATCGTCTGGATTGGGGAGACTAAAAACAGAGCGGGTGACAAACGTGAGTACACCTACGTTCTGTTGCAAGCAAAAAAAAGACACTGAGTTTCCAGGTTCCTGTCACTGCAACATTGCACTGTGTTCCCATGCCTTCATTTCAGTTTGGTCTGCTGCAGAGCTCCCGCAGAGGACAGCGCGAATTGCAAGAGTGGCACGTCATTTCCTACTGAAAGACCGTGCAATCTTCAGGACCCAACATCGAGTCCAATCATTTTAGACCCTGTCCACCCTCTTTCACGTTCCTGCCCCAACTACACATACCATTCGTTCAAAAGGTGTATCGTTTTGCTCGAAAATCTCTCCCGAGTTTGGACAAACTGGAGTTGTTTTTCTTAGAGCAGAAGAGATTGAGGGGGGGGGGGGGGGGGAGGGGGGCATGATTAAGATGTACAAAATACTGAGGGATATGGATAGTGTAGACTGAAATACATGTTTCACTTTGATAGAGATTTCGATCACGGTGGGGCCATCGATTTAAGGTCAGAGCTGGAAAGAATACAGTGAATGCGTGGAAATACGTTTTCAAACAGTGGGTGGCTGAAATCTGGAACACAGTGCATGCAAGGATCGGAGACGCATACAAGGCTATGAGTCAAGTGATTTGAAAAGGAGTTAGGATAGTTAAGTGATTTTTATTGAGCTATACAGATACTCCGTTCCAAGTGTGGATTATTAATATCTGTCCTTCCATTCTCGACGGGACATGTCACAGTAAGAACTGTACTATCTGAATCTAGGTGGGGGAGCACTACTGCTCCCGGGGAGATAGACTGACAGTGACAGTGCAAACACATGGCTTCTGTAAGCTGGACTTCGTGTCGGTGTTGGAATGAAAATCATAAGATACTTTTGCTCTGTAGTGAGCTGTTTACTTATAGCAGGAAGCTCAGGAAGATATACATTTTACTGCCCTTTCCCCACTAGCCCATACCACTGAATACCAGCTCTATGCAGGAAAATTTCTCTCTGTACATCCTCGTCCAATCCTCCTTGACCCCCCAGCACTTCCCATATGGCACCATTCCACAAAATTTCAGAAGGTGTAATGCTGCTCGTTTACGATGTCCCTCCTCACTGTTTAAGGTTCCAGTGAATTATCTGCCCCTCACTCAATTTAGGAGAGAGTGAGGTCTGCAGACGCTGGAGATCAGAGTTGAAAATGTGTTGCAGGAAAAAATGTGTTCTGGAATCCTCATTCCAGAAGAAGGGCTTATGCCCGAAACGTCGATTCTCCAGTTCCCTGGATGCTGCCTGACCTGCTGCGCTTTTCCAGCAACACATTTTCACCTCACTCAATTTAGCAGATTACATTTCCTGCTCACAATATCACATCAATCAAAACTGGAGAGAGAAAAACAGAGTGGATGACAAATTTGAGTAAACGTACGTTCTGTCTGCAAGTAAAAAAGGACTCTGAGCTTCCAGGTTCCTGTCACTGCAACATCCCACTGTGTTCTCAAGACTTCATTTCAGTTTCTGGTCTGCTGCAGACTCCCACATAGCATAGTGCAAGTTAGAATATCGGCACGTCATTTTCTAGTGAGAGACCGTGCAACCTGCAGGACCCAAAATCGGGTTCAATCATTTTAGACCCTCTCCACCTTCTTTCACGTTGCTGCCCAACCTACACGTACCATCAGTTCCAAAGGTAAATCGTTAGGCTGGAAGAACTCTCTCCCAGACGCACTAGACCTGCTGATTTTGTTCAGATATTTCTGCTCTTTATTTGGAGAACTTGTTCTGTTCTGATCGCCAGACTTCAGGAAGCGTGTGTTTGCACGAGAGGGTGTTCAGAGGAGATTTACCAAGGTACTGCCAGGGCTCGACCATTCCCACTGCGAAGATAGGTGGAAGTGAGGGCTTCAGGTGCTGGAGCCCAGAGTCGAGAGTGTAGTGATGGAAAAGCACAGTCGGTCAGGCAGCATCTTAAGAGCAGGAGGAGCAATGTTTCTGTCACAAACCACCGCCATTCCATTACCACCGGATGCGTGGAGGAAGAACGTCTCATATTCCGCCTTCGGACTATGCAACCACATGGGATTAATGTGTACTTGAACAGCTTCCTCATTTCACTTCCTCCCACATTATACCAGTGGCAAGTCTCCAACTAGGCACTACTCTCTTGACCCGTCGATCAACCAACCCTCTGAATTAACACTTTCTCCTTCACCTTCATCCACCTGTCGCTTTCCCAGATACTTTACCACCAATAGAACTCCCTTCCCACTTATAAGTCAACCCCTACCTACAAGCCTCATTCCTGATGAAGGGCTCATGCACAAAACGTCGATTCTTCTGCTCCCGGATGCTGCCTGACATGCTGTGCTATTAGCGCACTGCACTGTTGCCACTGCAAAGATAGATAAGCTCGGCTGGGGATCTTTATCTGACAGTGGAGAAAGCTGAGCTAGGAACTGATGAACGTTCACAGAAAGGGGATAGATATATGTGATAGGAATAAACTTCTCACGGGAAGGGTTAATAACCAGGGATATAGCAAGAGAGAGGATATTCAAAGAAGATTTAGGAAGAATGCTTTCATCCTGAGAGTATTGTTTGTCTGGAACTCACTGTTTGAACGTGTGGTAAAGCTAAGAGTCATGAGAACATTTCCGGATTATTTAGCCGAACACTTGAGAAGCTAGGCCTTAATGAGGAGGTACTGGAAAATGGGGCAAGATGTTCGATGAAAGACTTGAAACCATATCTTTGAGTGCAGCAAAATGAGGGCTGCACTCTGTGGGGAAATGAAAGATGTTTTAGAATTCCACTGCGTTGTTAAGATTGCGATTCAAGGATTGTTTGTTTGAGTCCCACCAGATTCGGAGTTTAGAACATAGAACAATACAGCACAGAATAAGCCCTTCGCCCCTCGATGTTGGGCTGACCTGTGAACTATTCTCACTGCGTCTCCCTATATTATTCCAAAATCATCCATGTGCTTTTCAATTTATTTCACATTTCAGCGGAATCAATGATTGTTCGACTGATTCATCGTCAATTCCACTCATCTGGAGTTCTCGCCTCTGCTACTGACCAAAGGACATTCCTCACCTTCTTGGGGGTGAGCTTTGAGGGAATCGTATCATTTGAAACATGATCAGGCCAGAATCGGCTGCACATTCACAAAACCCACTGCAAAAGCCACTGTCTCTAAATACATTTCCCACCCACAGTTGCACAGAGTTTTTCGGTTTATTCACTGTCTTTTTCCCATTGGATGACAGGTTGATGTGGATAGGTTTGGAAAAGATATTGATGTGTTTGGTCAGCCAAAATGGTATCAAATGACGGGGTAGCGCCGGCGGGTGAAATTGCCTCCTCTTGCTCCTCCCGCTGTCTGTGCTGTTTCTGACAGAGGAAATTAAACAATAACATTATGGGGACACTGTGAATGTACACCACTGAATATCAAGGACCTCCCCTTTATCCCACCGCTTTCACAGCTGGAATACACAGCTCCTGTTGCAGCTTTGATCAGACAGTGGAGGATTCTCCCAGGCGCTCTGTTCGACTGCGTGTTCCTTCACACAGGTATCCAACTGGGCACATGGAGCAAACGGCCGTGTGGATATTGGGGATTCAGGGACAGATTTCCTCTTTCCTGGGCTAGAGTTCTGGCCACGTTAATGAACATGAATTTAACCGATTCTGTATGTTATTATGCATTCTTATCATTTTACAATTTAAACTGAAATTCAATTTATTCTTGTTTAACTTTCTTATATCTTTAGTATTCATGAAAACTGTGCAACGTCCTCGGATGTAGCCCTGGTGAAGATTGATGATGAGTGCAGTATGTTTCATGTTGTCTGTATGAACTGTTAGAAGGAAGTTAGTGAAGTGTCTTTGAATCGAATTCTGTGCCGAATTGAAGCCGACCGAATGAAAAGCCCTGTGACAGCGATAATGTAACATTGGCTGTAAACAGGACAGTGACACACAGAAACGCAGCTTTCAATCAAGTCTAATTTGCACGACATTTTTCTATGTCCCTTTCCTGAACCTGGTGCTCCAATAGTCACAGGTCAGTTCCTCCTCCACTGCCTTAACTTTAATTTCAGGACTACAACTAAAGTAGAACAGGTTGGTCGAAGGTCCCAGAGGTACGAATAGAGCATGTTACAGGTTGGCGCTCTGCTGCTCCCATGGACCAATTCATCATCACTTAACAGCGTGTGAAATGCTGCAGCTATAAGTTCAATTATTATCTGAAGCTGCTTTTCCTGATGTTGATCAGGGATCATTGGAGCACCAGACTGAAGTGAATTTGAAAAATAACGTCGAATAAAGCATCAGTAAGCCTCCAGTTTCTGATTTGTGGGATTTTTCTGCATTTGGGAAATGTGTGAATTATCAGCCGGAAAGGTGTCCATATTCCCCAGGCGATTATCCATCTGTGGATTGAGAAACAGGTAAGGTTTTAGCATGATGACACTTCTCAAATCTTTGACCCTCCACTGTATTCCATTCTTGGAAAGGCTGTTAAACTCGTTTCATATTATCCCATTTGCTGCAAACTCGCACAGTTCATTAAACTGTTCGAAAGGAATTAGATTTATCTCTTTGAGTAGAGTGAATGTTGTCAGTGAATCTGGTAAAGCCATAACCAATACTTTTGCTGTTGTGCAGAACAGAGCGTTCAAACAGGAATAAGGACGAGTCTTTTTGCTGTGTTTTTCACGCGGAGGTTAGTGAGTATTAAATGAACTCAGTTCCGTTCCTGGTTATTGTGACCAAATGTTCAAGGCAACAGATGGCAATGATGATGATGCTTGATATCCACAGGGCCATTCCTACTCACTAGAGTCACCATTGTATTACAGATCAGGTGAGTGGAAGAGATGATGATCTTTATGGTAACCTGAGACAGTGTGACAATTAATCCCACGTTGTTTGTCTCACTCTATACAATTAACTAGTTAGCCAGCGGACTGAGCTAACTGGCTTCAGTTTACTGCAAAGCTATAACAAAAAGATCAGTATATTAACAATATGTAGTAGTTCACGTAGTATCAGCCGTGACACATTTCAACACCACCAGCTTTTCTTATACTTAACTTCTTCAGTTGCAGGTGTTATACAATTTGTTTCCAATGAATGTGAAAGAATTCGTGAGTGTGCCACTTTTGCATCCCCATCCAAGAAGCCCAGAATCCCTGTCCCTGTTAAGTTCGCTCGTTGTGTGCCTGCATGTGGCTTTTCAAATATTCTGGAATCAGCTTCGAATTTTTTTTTTCTTTCGGGAAAATCATCTCCGATTTCAATAACTCTCAGAATAAAAAGTACCTGCTGTAAACTTATTTGTCATCCCTCGCTGGTTTTGAAGCTCTAACCTTTAGTTATACACTCACCTCAACGATGGAATTTCCCTCCTATTTACCCTTACCAACCTCACATCAGCTGAAAAACCTCCATTAGGACACAACTCAGTCATTCCTGATTTGGTCCGCTTATTATTCATCTATCCCAACATTCCATTAAACTCCTTAATTGCTTATCTCTTGGCTTTATCTCCCAGTAAATCTCATTTCCGTTGTCTCGAACGATTTTGTATCAAGGGAACTCTCACCATATCCTTCCTGACCATATTCCAACCCCAACCCCCATGTATCTCATCATGTCTTCATATGCCAGTAAATTTCGTCCTCAGAAATGATGTTGGGTCAAATTCAACGCATGAAAAGTTACCACTATGCTATGCAATCTCATTGCCGGTACAGGAAAGATGTGGGCTATTTCACTGACAGCTGAATCGGTTGGCTGCAGCAACATTGGGTCAAATCGCAGTCACATAGGTGAAAGTTGTGTTCATTTATAATTTCTTCTCAACGTATGCTGAAGTAACACAGTGAGGAATCAATTAATATTGTAAGACATACATACGGGGGCGTGTTAAATCTGAGGTTATGAGATCAGGGTCGTTTGAATAACTTAGACCAGAGATTGTTCAAATCTCAGGCTCATGAGATTGACAGAGAGCGATGTTGAGCATAATAGACTGTCTTGGCAAAACCCAGTGCTATGAAGTTGTGTGTGCAATGTACTTTAAAGGGTGCTGAAATTTCTGGCTAGCACAAGGAGTCCAGAACAAGGTAACAACATAACAGTTGGTCGAAACAACTAACAGCTTTGTTACATGGATTAAAAAAAACAAATTCGAATTCGCCTAATCAGCACTTCCCATATGGCACCATTCCACAAAATTTCAGAAGGTGTAATGCTGCTCGTTTACGATGTCCCTCCTCACTGTTTAAGGTTCCAGTGAATTATCTGCCCCTCACTCAATTTAGGAGAGAGTGAGGTCTGCAGACGCTGGAGATCAGAGTTGAAAATGTGTTGCAGGAAAAAATGTGTTCTGGAATCCTCATTCCAGAAGAAGGGCTTATGCCCGAAACGTCGATTCTCCAGTTCCCTGGATGCTGCCTGACCTGCTGCGCTTTTCCAGCAACACATTTTCACCTCACTCAATTTAGCAGATTACATTTCCTGCTCACAATATCACATCAATCAAAACTGGAGAGAGAAAAACAGAGTGGATGACAAATTTGAGTAAACGTACGTTCTGTCTGCAAGTAAAAAAGGACTCTGAGCTTCCAGGTTCCTGTCACTGCAACATCCCACTGTGTTCTCAAGACTTCATTTCAGTTTCTGGTCTGCTGCAGACTCCCACATAGCATAGTGCAAGTTAGAATATCGGCACGTCATTTTCTAGTGAGAGACCGTGCAACCTGCAGGACCCAAAATCGGGTTCAATCATTTTAGACCCTCTCCACCTTCTTTCACGTTGCTGCCCAACCTACACGTACCATCAGTTCCAAAGGTAAATCGTTAGGCTGGAAGAACTCTCTCCCAGACGCACTAGACCTGCTGATTTTGTTCAGATATTTCTGCTCTTTATTTGGAGAACTTGTTCTGTTCTGATCGCCAGACTTCAGGAAGCGTGTGTTTGCACGAGAGGGTGTTCAGAGGAGATTTACCAAGGTACTGCCAGGGCTCGACCATTCCCACTGCGAAGATAGGTGGAAGTGAGGGCTTCAGGTGCTGGAGCCCAGAGTCGAGAGTGTAGTGATGGAAAAGCACAGTCGGTCAGGCAGCATCTTAAGAGCAGGAGGAGCAATGTTTCTGTCACAAACCACCGCCATTCCATTACCACCGGATGCGTGGAGGAAGAACGTCTCATATTCCGCCTTCGGACTATGCAACCACATGGGATTAATGTGTACTTGAACAGCTTCCTCATTTCACTTCCTCCCACATTATACCAGTGGCAAGTCTCCAACTAGGCACTACTCTCTTGACCCGTCGATCAACCAACCCTCTGAATTAACACTTTCTCCTTCACCTTCATCCACCTGTCGCTTTCCCAGATACTTTACCACCAATAGAACTCCCTTCCCACTTATAAGTCAACCCCTACCTACAAGCCTCATTCCTGATGAAGGGCTCATGCACAAAACGTCGATTCTTCTGCTCCCGGATGCTGCCTGACATGCTGTGCTATTAGCGCACTGCACTGTTGCCACTGCAAAGATAGATAAGCTCGGCTGGGGATCTTTATCTGACAGTGGAGAAAGCTGAGCTAGGAACTGATGAACGTTCACAGAAAGGGGATAGATATATGTGATAGGAATAAACTTCTCACGGGAAGGGTTAATAACCAGGGATATAGCAAGAGAGAGGATATTCAAAGAAGATTTAGGAAGAATGCTTTCATCCTGAGAGTATTGTTTGTCTGGAACTCACTGTTTGAACGTGTGGTAAAGCTAAGAGTCATGAGAACATTTCCGGATTATTTAGCCGAACACTTGAGAAGCTAGGCCTTAATGAGGAGGTACTGGAAAATGGGGCAAGATGTTCGATGAAAGACTTGAAACCATATCTTTGAGTGCAGCAAAATGAGGGCTGCACTCTGTGGGGAAATGAAAGATGTTTTAGAATTCCACTGCGTTGTTAAGATTGCGATTCAAGGATTGTTTGTTTGAGTCCCACCAGATTCGGAGTTTAGAACATAGAACAATACAGCACAGAATAAGCCCTTCGCCCCTCGATGTTGGGCTGACCTGTGAACTATTCTCACTGCGTCTCCCTATATTATTCCAAAATCATCCATGTGCTTTTCAATTTATTTCACATTTCAGCGGAATCAATGATTGTTCGACTGATTCATCGTCAATTCCACTCATCTGGAGTTCTCGCCTCTGCTACTGACCAAAGGACATTCCTCACCTTCTTGGGGGTGAGCTTTGAGGGAATCGTATCATTTGAAACATGATCAGGCCAGAATCGGCTGCACATTCACAAAACCCACTGCAAAAGCCCACTGTCTCTAAATACATTTCCCACCCACAGTTGCACAGAGTTTTTCGGTTTATTCACTGTCTTTTTCCCATTGGATGACAGGTTGATGTGGATAGGTTTGGAAAAGATATTGATGTGTTTGGTCAGCCAAAATGGTATCAAATGACGGGGTAGCGCCGGCGGGTGAAATTGCCTCCTCTTGCTCCTCCCGCTGTCTGTGCTGTTTCTGACAGAGGAAATTAAACAATAACATTATGGGGACACTGTGAATGTACACCACTGAATATCAAGGACCTCCCCTTTATCCCACCGCTTTCACAGCTGGAATACACAGCTCCTGTTGCAGCTTTGATCAGACAGTGGAGGATTCTCCCAGGCGCTCTGTTCGACTGCGTGTTCCTTCACACAGGTATCCAACTGGGCACATGGAGCAAACGGCCGTGTGGATATTGGGGATTCAGGGACAGATTTCCTCTTTCCTGGGCTAGAGTTCTGGCCACGTTAATGAACATGAATTTAACCGATTCTGTATGTTATTATGCATTCTTATCATTTTACAATTTAAACTGAAATTCAATTTATTCTTGTTTAACTTTCTTATATCTTTAGTATTCATGAAAACTGTGCAACGTCCTCGGATGTAGCCCTGGTGAAGATTGATGATGAGTGCAGTATGTTTCATGTTGTCTGTATGAACTGTTAGAAGGAAGTTAGTGAAGTGTCTTTGAATCGAATTCTGTGCCGAATTGAAGCCGACCGAATGAAAAGCCCTGTGACAGCGATAATGTAACATTGGCTGTAAACAGGACAGTGACACACAGAAACGCAGCTTTCAATCAAGTCTAATTTGCACGACATTTTTCTATGTCCCTTTCCTGAACCTGGTGCTCCAATAGTCACAGGTCAGTTCCTCCTCCACTGCCTTAACTTTAATTTCAGGACTACAACTAAAGTAGAACAGGTTGGTCGAAGGTCCCAGAGGTACGAATAGAGCATGTTACAGGTTGGCGCTCTGCTGCTCCCATGGACCAATTCATCATCACTTAACAGCGTGTGAAATGCTGCAGCTATAAGTTCAATTATTATCTGAAGCTGCTTTTCCTGATGTTGATCAGGGATCATTGGAGCACCAGACTGAAGTGAATTTGAAAAATAACGTCGAATAAAGCATCAGTAAGCCTCCAGTTTCTGATTTGTGGGATTTTTCTGCATTTGGGAAATGTGTGAATTATCAGCCGGAAAGGTGTCCATATTCCCCAGGCGATTATCCATCTGTGGATTGAGAAACAGGTAAGGTTTTAGCATGATGACACTTCTCAAATCTTTGACCCTCCACTGTATTCCATTCTTGGAAAGGCTGTTAAACTCGTTTCATATTATCCCATTTGCTGCAAACTCGCACAGTTCATTAAACTGTTCGAAAGGAATTAGATTTATCTCTTTGAGTAGAGTGAATGTTGTCAGTGAATCTGGTAAAGCCATAACCAATACTTTTGCTGTTGTGCAGAACAGAGCGTTCAAACAGGAATAAGGACGAGTCTTTTTGCTGTGTTTTTCACGCGGAGGTTAGTGAGTATTAAATGAACTCAGTTCCGTTCCTGGTTATTGTGACCAAATGTTCAAGGCAACAGATGGCAATGATGATGATGCTTGATATCCACAGGGCCATTCCTACTCACTAGAGTCACCATTGTATTACAGATCAGGTGAGTGGAAGAGATGATGATCTTTATGGTAACCTGAGACAGTGTGACAATTAATCCCACGTTGTTTGTCTCACTCTATACAATTAACTAGTTAGCCAGCGGACTGAGCTAACTGGCTTCAGTTTACTGCAAAGCTATAACAAAAAGATCAGTATATTAACAATATGTAGTAGTTCACGTAGTATCAGCCGTGACACATTTCAACACCACCAGCTTTTCTTATACTTAACTTCTTCAGTTGCAGGTGTTATACAATTTGTTTCCAATGAATGTGAAAGAATTCGTGAGTGTGCCACTTTTGCATCCCCATCCAAGAAGCCCAGAATCCCTGTCCCTGTTAAGTTCGCTCGTTGTGTGCCTGCATGTGGCTTTTCAAATATTCTGGAATCAGCTTCGAATTTTTTTTTTCTTTCGGGAAAATCATCTCCGATTTCAATAACTCTCAGAATAAAAAGTACCTGCTGTAAACTTATTTGTCATCCCTCGCTGGTTTTGAAGCTCTAACCTTTAGTTATACACTCACCTCAACGATGGAATTTCCCTCCTATTTACCCTTACCAACCTCACATCAGCTGAAAAACCTCCATTAGGACACAACTCAGTCATTCCTGATTTGGTCCGCTTATTATTCATCTATCCCAACATTCCATTAAACTCCTTAATTGCTTATCTCTTGGCTTTATCTCCCAGTAAATCTCATTTCCGTTGTCTCGAACGATTTTGTATCAAGGGAACTCTCACCATATCCTTCCTGACCATATTCCAACCCCAACCCCCATGTATCTCATCATGTCTTCATATGCCAGTAAATTTCGTCCTCAGAAATGATGTTGGGTCAAATTCAACGCATGAAAAGTTACCACTATGCTATGCAATCTCATTGCCGGTACAGGAAAGATGTGGGCTATTTCACTGACGGCTGAATCGGTTGGCTGCAGCAACATTGGGTCAAATCGCAGTCACATAGGTGAAAGTTGTGTTCATTTATAATTTCTTCTCAACGTATGCTGAAGTAACACAGTGAGGAATCAATTAATATTGTAAGACATACATACGGGGGCGTGTTAAATCTGAGGTTATGAGATCAGGGTCGTTTGAATAACTTAGACCAGAGATTGTTCAAATCTCAGGCTCATGAGATTGACAGAGAGCGATGTTGAGCATAATAGACTGTCTTGGCAAAACCCAGTGCTATGAAGTTGTGTGTGCAATGTACTTTAAAGGGTGCTGAAATTTCTGGCTAGCACAAGGAGTCCAGAACAAGGTAACAACATAACAGTTGGTCGAAACAACTAACAGCTTTGTTACATGGATTAAAAAAAACAAATTCGAATTCGCCTAATCAGTTTAAATTATGCCCCAATCAAGTTTGAATATGGTATTTCAACAATATCAAAGTCAGTGAAACGATCCGACTGTTTGTGGAACAAATATCAGACATGTTGAACAGTTACCCAGAGTGGCAAAGAACAGCAAAGAGCGAAGGTAAAAGACCAACAGATGTCGGATGCTAGTAAGATCTCCGAGGAGTGACTATCTGGAGAAATAGATTGCATAGAAAAAAGCATCGACACCGACCTGGAGAGAAAATCTGGAGAGGAAGATACAACGAGAAAACTCGACAACTGGCTGGTTTTTAAATATGAATATTTTTGTAAATATTAATGGGGTCGGGGTTGGGGAAGGCTTTTCAGACCAGTAATGTAGAGCAGAAGGTTAAAGACAGGTTTACAGAAAGGAGTGTAAGTAGTTGTAAGTTAATTATTCTCTGTAAAATGTAAAAATGTAATAAAGTTGTTATTTTTAACTTAATTCTTGCTATAGTTGTTTGTCTCTTGAATTTTAACACAATACAGCACGAGGTGAATCCTTTCTGTTTTGCTTGTTTACATTAGCAGAGGAGTTTACTCTCTTATGTAATACCAGTTTCTGTGGTTGCTGTGTTGTTTCACTCATTTGTGCATTTTGTCTCATTAACGATTTTGAAGTTGTCCCCTCGACGCAAAAGTTCCGTGCTTTTGCACCATTGTACAAAAGATGCAGTGTGTCTAAGCAACAGGGCTCCCTACAATAACATCCGACGCTGATTCAATCTATCTATCCTGGTATTGATCCATGGAAGCAGCACTGCACACTCTCCTCGAGTTTGGAAAACAATTCCCTGTAAGATAATGTAACATCCCCGCATTCAAGGGGATTTCATTCCATCGCATTCAATTCCTCATAGAATCCGAGTTAACAAGTTTTGTTACTGAGTCGATTATTTGTTTGTGTTCAAATCATGTGAGCAAAGGGTCACAGTTGGAGACTGCTGGTCCCATAAAACAGAGGTCAGACCATACTCTGTGCACTGTACTCTGCTATTCATCATTTCACTAACAGCAAGTAGATGTATCTATGCTCTGCAAAATTTCCACGCCTGTTTTAAGAAGCAAGATAAACAGTTCCTGGTTCCTACTTTTGTTGTCACACAGACCAAGATTGTAAATGATGGAAACATGCACTGGTAGAGACTGTCGGCTCTCCGAAATCTCTATTCTCCCCAGCAGGTGGTAAGATGCTGGTCTGAATCGCTTTCTTCTGCTCCCTGTCACTCTGGGATGATGTGAGCTGTGAAAACTCTTCTCTGAGCTGGGGGTAACGTGGTAAAGTTTATGCACATCAGATGCAGAGTGCCTGAGCGACAGGACTCGCTGCAGTAACATCCCATGTTGATTCAGACAGCAGAGCCCTAGTTGTGAATTCGAGAAGTACACAGTCACTGTTCCTGATTACTGGGAGAGATTCTCTCTTTCCCAGCATTTCTGCACTTTTCTATCTATCTCAGATGGAATTATTTGGACAATTATCCGAATAGAATATGAGTTCCTGTGCATGCAAGATCTCCCTTTTGTACAGCTTTCCAGAATTTCCATAACTCCCACTCCCACGAGCCACACCCCCGCTGCAGAAGCCGGTGTTTGATAGGGAGCTGAAGAGCGCATTCACCTTGCTGTCCCACAACACTGATTGCCAATAGAAGAGGAGTTCGTCCAGCTGCCAGCGGGGGAAGGGCTGGCGCAGCCTCCTGGGAAACGGGAGGCAGAATGGCAAGAATCTATTGTTAAAACTCAGTGCTGCCTTCACTCCGAAACAAAAGAAAAAGCCTTTTTTAAGCAAGGAGACTCACCTGATTTATAGATCACGCTTCAGGTGCAGTTATGGCTCGTTGGACTTGGGTGTGATATCCCCTCGGGTAGGTGATGTACGTGCGAGAAGTTACACTTGAGCCCTGGAGTTTGAATCCGGTCCCATTTTTGACTCAGAAAGTATGATTTCGATGAGCTCGAGGTCAGCTCAAGATACTGAATCTTCAAGACACATACCAGCTGCTTCTTGTAGGCGGTAACTAGACTGAGAAATGGATTTACTAACTTCAAATGATGCCGATCCTGTTAATGCGGATCTTGCCGAGCGCGCGTCCTGTACGGAGTAATCTGAATGCCTTGTTTTTCTCACGCTGTGTTCTGCATGTCCTTGATTACTATGATCTGCAATTGCAAAGGTTTTCACTGCACTCAGGTAAATGTGACAATCAATCAAGCAAATGTAATCAATCAAACGAACGATACAGACATTTCCTTATTGTTTGGGGCCAGCACAGCGAAGGTGGGCCGTATGGCCTCACTTTGCACTATTTCTTGATTCTGAGTGAAATCACAGTTAAACCAAAAGAATGTGGGAAGTTGCTCACAGGTTATGTTGACACAGCCGGAACACATCTGCGCCACAGTGTATCACACAATAATAATGAAGTCCTTCTTGAAATCATCCTCTGCGGCACATGCCACATGCCAGATTAAAAACTGAAGATCGCTGGAAACTGCTGTAGTCAGCGCTAACAGAGCGACCCAGCGGGAGCGCACTGGGCTCATAACCCAGAAATTAATGGACTGAAAACATCCTCTGCTCGTTGACAATTCCAGGTTTCAGTGTGTGTACTGCCCCGCCAGTGTTCCTCTATAATATAGCTTCATTCAACGTATTGCATGTTGTTTCAATTTCCACTTCCTTTCCCTCAATGTATCTAAAATGAATATCTCGTAATGATACACCCGCAAAATTTACACAGGTGAGGAAACACACTTGTGAATTTCTGGAATCTCTTTTCCTGTTCTCTGTCTTCTCTGATCTGATTCGCAAAATCACTTGCCAGAGTTGGGAATAAACTCGTGTAGGTAAGATATATCAGTTGCAGAGTGCTCTGTGCGCATGACGCCCTGCATTCATTCCCAACGCTGATTCACACTGCATTGTCCTCCCTGTGAAATGAAAAGCCATGAATGGCAATTGGATCATCTTGTTGGAGACAGCATTACGACACATACACAGTTCCGCATTATTAGGACATACATCACCAATTATGAATAACCACAGAGATATACAAGCGACACAGAGTCGCAGTGGACTCGATGGGCTGAACGGCTTCTGCCGGGGCGTGAGTGACGCCACACATTGATGCTGTCCCTCCTCCTGTTTCTGGGGCAGAGTGACTTAGGGTGAAACAATGTCTTATCTTTAACCCTCCTTCCGTGTTAGATTATTTGCAGCCCGCAGCTCAGGGCTGTGGGAATGGCTCTCAGTGAGTGAGGGTTTTACTCGGATTCTCTTCATCTCGGACAGTTGGGGCTCAGATGCTAATTGCTGCCCGATTGCAGCAAAGAAACAGATGTCTGTATTAGAAAAAAAAACTTCTCTGCAGAATTGCTGTGTGAAGATGGATTCTGAACACCAAACAGTCTGCACAAAAATGCCCTCACATGAATTTACCTGAGGGAAAAGTATCCGGAGTACATTTCTATATTTCCCACTATCACAACATCTTTGTCGCTCTCTCAGATAAATATATTGGGAGGAAGTTCCCAATCAAACTTGCTGATTTCCAGCGGTTGAGGGACCTGGTTGTGCCGATGAGAGAGAGCTTTAGAGCGTATTCGCGCTTGCCTCCCCTCACATTACCTGCAGGTGGATGGAAATAGATGAATAATCTGCCGATTGACACAGCTCAGTCCAAATGGAAGGGATAAACAGCACCGTCCCGCGAACAAGGAGAGGAAATGAGTAGGTGATATTCTTGAAACTCTTTGCTGCTTCGAAATCCGAGAGCAAAGTGGGATGTAGTTGGATCTGAGTGACTCTCAGATGGTTTAGTGTTGGAAATGGAAGAGTGTTTGGGGGTATGATCTTCGCTTCGCAGCTTGTGTTAATACTGGCATGTGAGAATTCGTACTTCAAGTCGTCTTCGAGCCTTGGTTGTTTGATTTCACTTCTGCTCGGTCGCCCTATCAACTGTTAAATAAAAAAAAATGCAAATTATGAAGTTGCACCCCTTAAAATAACTTTGTGTTTTGGGGTCAGAAGTGTCATTGTAGTGGGCATGACACAGTACCATATGTGGTGAAAGTGAAACAAATGTTTCAGGATGTTCACACGCACAATCCCACTCTGAATAAATCCACCATCTGGATGTTCGCACAGTTCTGAATGTTGACCTTTCGGAAATGGGAACGTGAAATGATTGGAAACAGCGCTGAACAGGTTGATGATAATGGTGTGGTGTATGAGGAATGGCAAAAATAAAGGTCATTTGGAAAGTTGGGATATTTCTCCTTGGAGAGCAGAAGGCTGAAAACTGGCCTTGTTAAACTTTCCAAGACATGAGTGGATTAGACAGAGGAAATAAGGAAGGGAGAATGCTCCCCATGCCTGAAGGGATCGAGAACGATTCGGTAGAGTTTAAATGTCATTAGTAAAAGAAGAACAATGTACGTATGGAGTGGTTAGGGTCTGTAAACCACTGCCTGACATTGACAAAGACACAGTTTCAATCGAGTTGTTTAAAAAATAATTCGATGTTTATGTTAAAAGTAAAAGTGTGCAGAGTTTCAGGGAGAAGGCAAGAGAATGATATCCACAGAGAAGCACATTTATCTCTGTGGAGAGCCAGCACAGCTGAGGTAGTTTGTGACACATTTGTGATTCTGAGTGGAATCACAATTCGACCAACAGAATGCAGGGAGTTAGATAACGGTGATATTGCAAAGCCAGGACACATCTACACAACAAAATATTACCCGGCACGTACATGTCACATGGAGGATGGCGCTGTTTGAAAATCCTGCAGCGTGTCCTGCGGATCAGACACAATGCACTTCACTATTCCGAGTATGCCAGAGTAAGAGCCAGAGAAGGCAAATTGGTTAATTGTACGTTTTGTCAGCACGGGAGTTACGAACAATGAATGGAAGTGGAAATACTGATGATTTGTTCACATTTGAAGTGTTTACGGGAAGCAGGGAGCTGAGGAAGAGACAAGGTAAAGTTATTGAGATCTGACTGCAGGAGCAGCAAATACGTTGAATAGCACAGAAGAGATCTTTGAAGTCTTGAATTCTGGTTGATGGGCCGAGCGTGCTTTCACAAGGCCACAACGTTACAAAAGGTAATGTGTCCTTGTCTCTTTTCCTTGTGTTGTAGCATGGTAAATATCGCCGTTACACTGCAGGACATTCAATTTTCCAACGAGAGGGCAGTCAGAATTTAAAAAAAGGATATATTGCGAAACGTTTCACATAAATTGTTGTATTCCATCTTAGTGTCTTGCTTTGTTTCCTTCCCACTTGACCTGTCATTGTGCCTGCACTGAAGGTGTTTTGCTTCTTCTGCGTGGCTTTTACAGTCTGAGTGACATGATGAAGCTGTCCTGCTCTATCTTCTGATGCAATTTTCCACTTCAATTCAGCTCACCCTAACTTCGCTATCTGATACCATTCCCCTTGCTTCGGTTTTAAGCGCTCATCTTAGACCCAACCTATCCTCCTCCAAAATAAATATGAAACTCAGCCACACCGTCATCACTGCAAACCAGCGACACCTTCATTCTGAGGCCAATCATTACTGCGGTCTCATTTCACATGATCAGCTACCGTGCTCTCTGATGGCTTCTAGAAATCACTATGCTTATAAATTGCTGTAACATCCGCCAATATGAAATAAAAACAGAAAGATTCAGGAAATTTTATCATCCACAAACAAACGACAATAAGGAATGTAACTTTTGGGACAAACGTTATTCAAGCAGATTGCAAAATCTTAATCTGAAAATCTTGCTGCAATTGTTTAGCTTTTAATGAGCACACACATTGAGTTCAGTGCAGAACCGATCCCCAACTCGGAAAAGGGAATCCTTGGCTTTGAAGATCCGTTGAGAATGTTCACTGGATTCATCCCAGTAATGGGAGGACTGTCCTCCGGGAGCATATCGGTAAAATCATTCAATGTCGAATGGGGTTTCCAAACATGAGTGGTGAAGGGAATGTCTCCATTCACAAATTAAACGTTGGGTAGGATTTAACACAGGGACACACGAACAAACCAAACAATAACACAGAAAAATGATAAACAATAGATATGATAATTGTGTTTTGGAAAGTTTTGATTTTAGATCCACGGTAGTCTTTGGTTATAGGTATTTCATGTCCACAACAAGTCTGCACAGAGAACGACTGCAGCCGCACTATGATGTGATTGAATCTCAGTTACCTTTAGAAAAAGCTGAGACTCACTCAGGTCGAGGGGATTTAGGGATGCTGGCCTAACAACCCTTTTCCCAAATTCCTTTGAAGTACAAAGGAAGTTTTCATGGGGAGGTTGTTCATGATCTGGTTAGATAATAATGAATGTTGTTTGAATTCATGAATAGGGAAATTGTATTACAAAGCAAAGAGTTCATAGTGTAACTGTAAAATCTAAAGGTCAAACTAAGTGCATACATTGTTTGTAATCCTTGTCCTCACTCTCCAACAAAAAAAGGAAAGACATTAGAAAGGGCACAGCCACAATTTCCTGTATAGAAAGGCACGAGGAAACTCAGGGTTGAGGTTTACTGAGGCATAAAAATATTAGAAATGATACAAACCGGTTTTACGAAGATGATAGACAGAATGAGGGATTTTATTCACGTGGTTTTGAAAATGCTGTACCAGAAACATGCAAGTTTGGGAAGTAAACTAAATAGATCTTTCACATAACACAAGGATTGAAGTGACTAAATCAGCGGTATTCCCTCTTTTGAGTAAATAAATAAATAGAGTCTCAGATTCAAAACCATTGGTCAATGATCCAGAAAAGCTTGAGTCAGAGTTTCTTCTGCTCAAGAGCTATTTAAATCCTAAAAGAATTTCCACAAAGAATGATAGTAGCTGAGTCCAGAGTGTTTTATAAGACACATCAACAAGAACACAAGTAGCGAATTTACCATTGGGAAAAAGTCAAAGTGTGTGTAAAAAATTCGCATTTTGTTGACTTATCAAAAAAGACTTTTCATGAAAACGTCCAGCTGGATAAGATGGAATATAAAATATTCATGAATTTGAAAGGTATTGCAGATTATTCAACGTGAAACATTGTAAATGGAATTGATCTTCTCGAAGATTGCAAACAAAAGTTATTTCCTCATGAGAAAGAATTGAATTGTCGCTAGTAGAAATAATACCTGCTAAAAGATTTTACCACATTTACATCATGTTACCTATATTTCATGATTTCTGATCTCCATCTATTAAATTCTCAAAGTTGTCTCTATCTTTTTTAGCCCTCTGTTCTTTCCTACAGCACGCAATTTTAAGCTGAAAGAAGCTCTGACCAAAAGTGAATGCAATATTCGAACGGTCCCTTGTGATCAATCTAATTCCTTTTTGATTATTACAATAACTTTTGCGAGTTTACAGCAAATTGAGTAAGATAAAACGGGCTCAAAATGTTTTGTTTTCTCTGAATTTAACGCAGTGCGCATGGGAAACGCCATCCATTTGTTGAAAAATTATTTTCGGTTCTCTGTCCACACATGTTGTGACGTTTTAAAAATTTGCAGAAGGTTTGTTGGTAATGAGTCATTTTCCAAAAAAGGTCGTTTCTCAATTCAAAAAACTGATACTTTCCAATCAACTTGGCTTTGCTCAACGCCTTCCGTAATGAAACTTCAACACAATGACAAATTGAAGCAACTCCATGTGAGAATCAAATTTAAAACCTCCAATCAAATTTAAAACATAGCCTACTACATTGGCACAGAGATACCATCCACTGATTACCTGCTGCACTGGATCCACGCATTAAAGCTTATCGCCAAATTCCTGGTTGTATCAAAACGGTTGGGACAACGAGTATCTCTGCTTCCACGGCTGGTACCTGGAATTATATGAACGCCTTTACCAGTGGCTCCAACGTTCTATGAGGAAATGGATGAGCTGCTCATTGCTAAGATGAGTTAATTATTTAATAATATAATTGCATTATTTACGTCCACTAACCCCAGGACTTTTTTATTTTGATTTTAATCCGTAGAAATATTTTAATTTTAATTTTGAACAGATTCAATAACTGATCCCCGCAGTGTCTGCAGAATCAATTATAACATTTCATAACACTCTGAGATCTTCCATCTCAGTCCGCTGTTTGGGAAGTGTTCCCGTTGTGGGAAATTAACTTCCCTGTGTATCTGCTGCTGCTCCCAACATGCCCTGTGGTACTACACACATTTTCCCTCTACCATTTTCTCACTGTGTTGCTGTGCTTGGACAGTGACTTGGTGTCACCTGGCCCAGGAAAAGAACACAGGCCAAGGTTGAGCAAAATAAACTTTATTGTAAAGTGTCGCTCTAGTCGTCTTTTGCGTTGTTCACTTCAATTTTCAGTTAGTCTTATTTAAGATTTTGAAATTGTTCGCTCTAAGTGCGATCGGTCAAAAATATCTGTCCAGAAGAGAGGGAGCGCTAGTTCTGCCACTAAGCACTGTGGACTGTCCTCGAGTCGGGGAAACAATTCTTCAGAGACAGTGTTACATCGGCCCCGTCACAAGGCTTTTTATTCCATCAGCTCCAACTCTTGATAGAATTCAATTAAACAGATCTTGTTTCTTAGTCATTTCTTTATTTCTGTTCAGACCATGTGAGCAGATTGCCACATTGGGAATGCGCTTGCCCCATCAAGCAGAGGTGAGGCCATTCTTTATGAACTGGACTGTGCTATTTATCATTTCACCAACACTCGGGAGAAGTATCCGCTTCTATGCACAATTTACTCAACTCAATTAAACATTTGGTTGTGGGCGGCACGGTGGCACATTGGTACGCACTGCTAGACCCGGGCTAGCGGCTGAGACCCGGGTTCAATTGACGCCTCAGGCGACTGACTGTGTGGAGTTTGCACGTTCTCCCTGTGTCTGCGTGGGTTTCCTCTGCGTGCTCTGGTTTTCTCCCACAGTCCAAAGATGGGTTGCGCTTCGGCGGGTCGGTGTGGACTTGTTGGCCCCGAAGGGCCTGTTTGCACACTGTAATCTAATCTAAATCTAAAAGATGCGCATTGTATCTCCGACGTGGTGTCTGAGTGGTGAAAGTGATTGACTACTGACACATTGTTCTCTGCAGGCGTGGGATCGAGTCGCACTCTCGTCGCTTATGGAGTGCAGTCGTTCATGACACTGCTTTGGTTTGAGTCTCGGCTAAATTGGAGGACGACTGGTCAGTTTATTGCCATCGACGCTGCAGTAAAATCTCCATTAATTAGTCGAATCTGTCGCTTAAACTGTATTGAAATGCAGACTGCCTTTGGATAATGAAACGGAACACGGTTTTCCTTTCGAAGACAAGTTATTGCGAGCTTTCATGGAATGAATGAGATCCAGAAAAAGCAAATAACGAGAGATGGCAAGCGCACGTTTATCCAATGGATTGTTAATGAGTATTTTGTCAGTTGAAACCTGTGCAGAGTGGGTAGAAGTGATTCATCTTAGTGACAAAAGCACAGACAGACAGCAGAAAATAATGGAGATATTTCGAAAGGGGCAGAGGAAGGGTTCAGGGACACCGAGTACTGGCTGTAAATGCACAGCAGAGAACTTGGTAATGCAGGTACTGTGCATGGACGTGGACACAGTTACACATTGGACTCTCCCTTTCTCATTGCTCTTGCCAGTGATGAATGCTGAATATGAGTGGGAAGCCAGCTCCCTCTCTTTATAAACAATTGGAGCAGACATCATGTTAGCTGCAGGGACTGACCAAAACTGTGGATCAATAACCGCTGACTAATGTAGAACAAACATGTGAAATTATTTAAATTTTATTTATTCTCTTGTCATTAATAGGTAGTTAGTTCTAACAACCGTGTGGCCAATATAAGATAACGCCTCATTTCATGTTGGATAACAACATTATCGAACATTTTTCAAATTGAGATCTATTGTGATCATTTTACACATTTAACAAGTTCAATTTAATGAATACAAACCTCATTCCCTCACAGGAAATAAAACTGCTGATTTCCTCAAATACATTCTCCTTGTTAAATAGCAGTTACACAGCATGAATCATGTGATGCAATATTTATTGAAAATCCGCCATTTAGCACTATTACCTTATGTCACATTGAGTGCAATAGGCGCATGCTAACCAAGGCTTTGGAAAGAAAGTCTTTCACAAAGTATATTTGGGCGGTGATTACAAATAAGATAAGGTTCTCATGTTGCGGGAAATACACCTGTATTTGGATACAACTTTAATAGTGCAACTACTCTGTGGCCCCCAGGGATGCAATCAGTGAGCGCACGGTACTTCTATGATCGCATAGAGGCGCATAGAGGCCGAAGCTTCTGTTCAAATAGCAGCTTGAGCAACTTCTATTGACATGGAGCAGGAGGGAGCATTGGGGCATCAGGCTTGGAGCTCCACCCTCACATGGAGCGGTTTCTATTGACATAGCGCAGCAGGGCTCATTGGGACACCAGACGGTAAGCTCCAACTGCACCTGGAGAAGCTTCTATTGACATGGAGCAGGGAACATTGGGACATCAGGCTGGGAGCTCAAAACTCACCTGGAGCAGCTTTGATTGACATGGAACTGGGAACATTGGGACATCAGGCTGGGATATCCAACTTTACCGAGTGCATCTTGACCTCATGCAGCTCATTGTTATATTATGAAATCAAAACCGAACATACATTCTTACACACACATATACACTTGCAGCTGAAAAGCGTCTCAGAAAATAGATTCAGATAACCATTGATTTATGTCTGGATTAATGGGCTATTCCTTATCTGCTGCGAAATTCATATTGGAGCCAGCATTTCCCAGAAGCTGTTGAAGCAGGAGATGGATTACGGAACCCTTTCCCTGGGAACGCGCTTCTATTAAATTACAGAGGCATATCTGAAAACGTACGAAAGCATCCAGCAAGGTCACATGGCGGAGTGGGCTAAACCAGTGCACTGAGGTTTTTGAATCTCGGTTATGTGAATTCGAATGCCTGCGCTGCCATTTCGGTGGATCAACTGTAATGCTACAGCATGTTCAAATGTGGGTCAAAGTTAAAAAGTTGGGGTTTGCTTCTCAAAGACGTGACAGTGGTGGGTGTGAATATAGACTCAGGCAAAGGGATCAGTGCCTGTGCTGACGTAACAGTGTTGGCGTCCCGTACGAAACATCGCGGGCTCAAGCTGCTCGACCGCAACTGTTTCGTTTCAGAAAAGTTGAGTTTTCACTGGAGCCGAATGCAGACTCTTATACCATCGCTGTTGTGAAACAAAGTCCTGCGGTGACTCGACTCATCGTTATTTGGTGTTTTGGCGAATGTTAAAAGTTTGTGATGTCATGTGTCCAATCATTTCCATCATTTCTGTCCGAAAGACAAAAGGGAAAGGTAATCTAATCGAGACTGGTATGTATGAAATTCATTTATTATGGCCCATTCTCATTATGTTCTTTCTTTCTCTCTTTCCAGCACTTTCTGGGAAGTGGTAGCGCACTAAGGCTGAGACAAAATCGAACGCGGAGTTTGGACTTGCCCTGCTGTCAAGTTGCTGGATCCAGATTCCAGCCTCAACAGGGGCGTGATTTCGAACCACACCAGTGTCATTCCTGCTAATCACCTCTAACTCTGCAGCTTGTTAAAATGCTGTTTCGGTCCCCACTGTATTGATGTACAAAACAAAAGAAAAATGGGTTTGCTTCCCGCGGAATTAACTGTGGTGTGGGAAAGGGCCCAATTTTCCAAGGTGCCTGTGCTGCAATGATCGTGTTCGCCTCCCGTGCAGAAAATTGCAAACAGCTCTGCTGTTGCTTTATGTTCCAGGCAAGTTGAGTTATTACTGGAACCGAATGAAGACTGTTAATTCATCGCTGTTGTAAAACAAAGTCCTATGGTGACTCGACTCGTCCACCTCGCCCTACAGTCCAAACATTGACGACATCCTTGTCTATATTTTGTCATCAATTTCACGTGTATTTTTTTTTATATTTTCTAGATGTCAATTACGCTGGAAAACAACGAGCTCTTGGAAACAAAAAGGTGAAACGTCGAATGCCTTCAACTTTCAGTGCTGGATGCCACTGAGGCGCTGGGCGGGCAGCTGATGCTTGTTTCGGTAATGTAGCGCTCATCACTTTCGCCTCACACGCGAAAAGTCCCCAGTTCGAAACTGGGCAGAAACTGCTTTGTTCTTCAACTGCATCCTTTTGCATGGACAAGAACGGAGCTTTCTTGCTTGATTTCCCATCTGCAAACCTGCCTTTGAATTTGCTGGAACAAATCTGCTGCCGTAGTGAAATGTAATGCAATTCCATTTAATTACTGTGCAAAGCATTGTAAAGTTTTTCTGCAACCTAGTTCTGATCATATGCCATTCTGTTTGAGAGTGTAGTTACCGCGTTCTGATCCTTCCACGAAAAGCAGTACCGCATTTGCATTCCTTGTGCAGGCGGCTCGGTTCAAAGACAGGGAAGAAGCTGATGCGCTGGTGTCACAGAGCACCACGAATTCCTGAACTTGTCTGTCTGTCAAATGTACCCCAAAGTCATCTCTCAAAGGCCTCATTTGGAAGCTGTCTGTCGTTATTCAACGTGCGAGAATTGGCACCAGATATCCTGAATCATGTTTTGGAGCAGTTCGCACGTTAGTGGCTCATTCAATCAGCAACAGCAATGAAAGAAATTACGCTCTCAGAGGAACCTTTGGACATGTGCTTTCATAGTGTCGCTAGTATTAAGGTACGCCCCGAGATCTAAGTCATGTTGGAACTGAAACGGAGGAATCGACAGAGAGGCTACGGAATGACATCGCATCCATTTGGTTTTCTTTAAATCACTGACGAGCAGGAAAATGTAAACGGGGAGGGCGAGTGGGGAAGTGAGGCAGTTGCAGCTCTGGTGAAATTCCTTCTTTGTGATTCACTCAGCCACAAGAGACGTGAAGGTGACTCAGGCGTGAGAGCTCTTCACATCGAGAACAAAAAGCACTCAAGGGCAGTTAGCACCTCTTCCGGAGTGAGGGTGGGCTGAGGGAATTACCTTTTGACTTCTGTTACTATGTTCAGAAACTGGCTTTTAGATTGAGGTGAACAGAAACTGCATTTCTAAAAAAGCACCACGGAATTTAGCAAAATTTATTGAGTCGCTTCTCCTCGATTCCCACCCAGGTTTCCAACTCAGTTGGTATCCATGTGGCTCATGTCCAGGAGTGAACATCTCAGCAACAAATTGCACGGTTAAGGTAAAAGGCAAGGAAAGTGGCCTCTCGAACTGGCTCCGAGGTCAGAGCATCCTCACAATGTGATCTGTCGTTCTCGGAATGTCATGCTACCTCCGGTTTTAGGGTGGAGAACATTCTTTGGGACTCTTATTCTGCAAAACAGACACAGTGACTGAAGCTATGCTGCACGGTATGATGTGGAACACGGCCTGCTCAGCTTTGTGCATTTTCCCTGTAGTCCGGTGTGTTTCGTGTTCCGTGTAAACGTGAAAGTCGTCCTGTTTCGAGCAATGGGTGAAATCATTTAGAAAAGCAAGAATCGAAATTGCAGTAATGTCAAGCAGCTCATGGTTATTTCACCAAATCATAAGTGAATATATATTCTCACGCACTCACAGATACATTTGTAGCTGAAAAGAGTCTAAGAAGATAGACTCAGCTTACCATTGATTTTTGTCTGGATTGATGGGCTATCATTATCTGCTGCGAAATTGACAATGTAGCCGGGCATATCCCAGCAGCTGTGCGGGTCGGAGAATCATGGAACCCTTTTCATCGCTGTCCTGCAGTGACTCGACTAACAGCTGACTGTGTTGTAAGGAGCACTTCAAACGGTCCCTCCCACCTCTTCGCATTCCAGCGTTTACTCCTGAAATCTTTCAGCACTATCCAGTCTCCAGGTTCTAGGTCTTGCATCTTCCCTTCTACTGATTTGGGTAGTGCTGCCTTCAGTTGATTCTGTATTTGAGACGAAAGTGCAGACCGTTGTATGGTGGCACGGTGGTTAGCATTGCTACCTCAAAGCGCCCGAGACCTGGATTCGGTTCCCGTCTCAGGCAACTGTCTCTCTGGAGTTTGCACATTCTCCCCGTATCTGCCTGGGTTTCCTCCGGGTGCTCCAGTTTCCACCCACAGTCCAAAAATGTGCAGATTAGGTGAATTGGCCATGTTAAATTGTCTGTAGTGTTAGATGTAGGGGAGTGGTTCTAGGTGGGCTGCTCTTCGGAGGGTCGGGGTGGACTTGTTGGGCCGAAGGGCCTGTTTCTACACTGCAAGTAATCTCATCCTCACAGTGATCCTTTATCGGTTTACCTTAGGGTTTTGGCCAATTCCTGTATTGGGCGGCCTACCAAACAAAATCTATAACGGGCTAAGATTGGCTGTTCCTCTTCTTCTAGATCTCATATACTTAATCACAATTGGAAGTGCCTTTGTCCATGCCACCCCGAGTTGCTCACAATGTGTGTCAATTTATTTTTTAAGGTTGCATTTCTCTTTCCACTAACACCGCTTGTTGGGTGGTAGGCACAGTGTTGTCTCACGTTTATTCCCAAGTAATCACTGATCTACTCCACGGCAATAGTGACAAATGGTGTCGCATTGTCCCTGCTAAGCCATTGAGGAATTCCCCATCTCGGAATTATTTCAGTTAGCAAAGCCTTGGTTCCTGCAATGACATCCTATTTATACGTCGAGAGTGCTTCAACCCATTTGGAAAACATATCAATTATTAACAGACAATGCCTTTTCCCTTCGCTAGGTATTAGTTCAATAAAATACATCTGTTAATGTTCAAAGGGTCTTCTAGATTGAGGGTGTTCTGCTTGACTCATCTGTACTCCCTTCCCAACATTATTAGTGGCACAGATAACACCTCATTCACAATATTTTCAGGAGTAATGAGTAGATCTCTTCGTGTACCAGTGCGCTGAAATACTGTCGTGCATCGCCCCTTTTGACGCATGGTACTCACTGTGTGTTAATTGGCATGGAATGGGAATAATGATCGCGGTAGACAGGGTTTACCAATGGGGCTACAGCATACCCATTCCCTCATTCTGCACCTTGCCATTGTCCATTGACGCTTCTCCCTCGGCGTGGCCTGCGACTCTAACTCCCATAAGTCTGTTTTGGATTATAAATATTTGACATACATATGTCAACTGATCATTTGGCGGCTGCTGGGCTGCCGTTCTTCCCACTGAGTTTGCATTCGCATTGCCTTGAGAAAGGGAATCATGCGTTTTCGTGTGGACTTCACATTTACAGACAGCGAATGATTTAGGCGGTAGGACCGCTTCCAGGGGGTCAGAAATCAGGTCACGGTGTACGTTGGGCTTTACAGTGTAGGTCCAGAAGCCCCTGTGTTTCCACAGGGTTCAAAATTATGTACAGCCCCGAATGCATCTCTGCTGTCGGTGTAAATATTCACTGTCCTTCACTCCGTCAATTTAGATGCCTCAGTCAAGGCAATCAGCTCTGCTCCTTGAGCTGACAGATGACAAGGGAGTCATTCTGCTTTGACTACCTCGTGGATAGTTACTACAGCATACCAACCACAATTCTGGCCTGTCTGTTTTCTCCTGAATGCTGACCAATCCACAAAAAAACTCAGAATATCCTGATTCTGAGTTTGTGAATCCTGCACGTCTGGTATTGGGCTGCAAATTTCATTCGTTACAGCGACACAGTCATGTGGGTCTCTGTCTCCTGTTGTGGCGAGAAGGCAAGCAGCATGAAGGACGTTACATTTCGTTATTGTAATGTTAGGCATCTCCAATAGCACAGTATTGTATCTGAGCCAACGTTCTGCCGACATGTGTGCTGTGTTTTGCTCGGAAAACAGTAAGCATGCATGTGGGAACAGTGGGGTTAATTCTCCACAGCCGACTGTGTCCCTGGACGCTACAGCAAACATTTTCAGCTGCAGCCACGACTCGCAGGCATACAGGCAATCCTGCCGCTGCGAAGTCTAAGATTAGCCAAAATGTAAGCTACCTGCTCAATTTTCCCACATTATCCTGCATCAGCACAGATGTCATGCAGCCACGCTTCTCATCTACCGTTTGTACAAAAGGCTTGTTTACATTCGGAATCCCCAGTGTCGGTGTAGTTTGGAGCAACATTTTCAATTCAACTGCTACGGTCTCTGGATCTGCAACTCTTAACCATTGGAAATTTCACTTGCGGGGGGCCTCAAGGGTTGTGTAATGTGGGATAAACATTCTACAGTAGGAACGCATGACCAAAAAGAATAGCAATTGTTTCTTTGTGTGAGGCTTTGGAATTTGCTGGATCGCTTGAACTCTGTCTTGACCAATGGCCTTCCCTTGTTCAGACAAGAAGTGACCTAAGAACTTCACCTGTTGTTGCACAAATTGTAGTTTTGCGAAACTAGCGTTGTGCCCATTCCTGGCTAGATGGCAGAGCAACGCAAGCGTATCTTTCTCACATTGTTCCTCTCTTGGTGCTGCTATTAAACATTCGTCTAAATACTGCAGAAGCGCTGACCCCGGGGTTAAAACAAGAGTCTCCAGACTCCTGCATAGAACCTCATTAATTATGGTGGGGACTCACAGTAATCTTGACAAAGTCGCGTGAATGTACACGATTTGCCTTTGAATGGAAAAGTGAACCAGAATTGACTTTCTGGGTGTACCGGTACGCTAAAGAAGGCTTTTGCTAAATCCACAGCAGAGAAACATTTGCTGACAGCTGGAATTTGAGCTAATATAGTACAAGGATTAGGAACATTTGGGGCGGGCGGAACAATAGCATAATTGACGACCTGTAGGTCTTGAACAAAGCTCCGTTTCCATGATTCACCTGGAATGTTTGCCTTTTTGACCGGAAAAAATGTGGCTCTTACCGATGATTATCCACAGGGAATTATCACTCAAGCCTTCAGGAGGGATGCAAAGTAATTCCTTTGAGAGCCTCGGGTTTTAACGGGTCTTGTGTTCTGCAAGGCCGATACTCAGACTTCTGGGGTTATTTTTATGGGTTCACAGCTTCGTATAAACCCCATACCACGTTTGCCTTTTGCCCTGCACTCAGTCGGGCCCCTTCTTAATCTTGGATCCGAAACATCTACCATAGCTAATCGCCAGGCTACCCTTTTGGCGGGGGTTACCTGGACTGCCCTATCTGCCTGAGACAGCCAATTTAGTTTCTTCACATCTGTCCTTATATCTGCATTGAAGCAGATACGCATATCGTTCCTGAAGACACAATCTTTCGTTTTTGTGCCTATAGTACCCATGGTCCCAAATCCTGCCACCTGTCGCTGGATGCCTTCGCCAATGGGACATGAGGAAAGGTGCCTTCCACATCAAAAGGATAGTGTCTACTTGCCGTCACAGATACTTTGGACAAGTTAACACTGACTGCACATCTGTGATCATTCCAATAAACTTCGCACAACACTAACTGATCTGGTTTAACCAATCTCCTCAAACAATCCTTCTCATATGATTTGTAAGGGCCATCACGGTGTATGTGTGCTGTTGAGTGCAGCATATCCTCAGCAAGAAAATCTGTGTTAATGGAATTACCATGGTTACTTGATTGCTGGCCGAGCGAATCACTTACTGAACTTATGGCTCTCTGGCTTAATCGCCACTCATAGACATGCATCGGGGTCGTGAGTCATAATTTACAGCTTGCGCTGGTAAATCTTTTCGTATTACCTGCAAGCCTGTCGGGGTACTGCACAACCCGACCCCAATCTCACAATGTGATCACGAGCCATCTGATTTAAAGGACAGATTTCCGATAATAGAAATGAGAATTGGAATGTTTCACAGTTACTGGTTCCGCACAATAGTGGTGCGGTTAAGCTCTCTCATATCACGACTCCTGAAGCATCCACTGCGTCGACTCTCTCAACTGCGTTGATTTAAGGACTGAATATGTTGCTCCTGTATCTACCAAAAAGGTAACTAGCTCACCTTCCACAAATAATACATTTTCCCTTGATACTAGAATTCGCTTCTTCTTATCAAAATCTCAAGTTCAGGGGCCTGAAACATTCGGGTTAGTTTCCAGATACGGAGTTGATTTTTCTCATTCTTGACTGTTGATATGGTAGTTTTCTGGCCTTGTCAGTCTGCTATCATTTCGGTTTAACTTTACATTTTTTTCAGTCTGTGTGCAACACTTGCCTCTGTAAAGTCAGGTACTTACTTATTTGTTTCCCTGTGCTTTCTTTGGTTTCAAAATAAATGTTAATTTTCCATTACAATGGACATCACATTATTTTACAGGTCGCGGCAATAGCCAGGGCCGAAGTGCCTGTACTGCATTGTAACGTTCTATGTTGTAAGTTACATTTCCTGCTGGTTTCCGATATCTCTACTTACTGTGGAAGCTTGTCGTCACATCTTCCAGAGATTTGTCTGCACTTCATTTAATCGAGGCAACTTTATTTTCTGCTCAGAATGTGACCTTTCTCCAATGGAGAGAGGAAAATAGTGTCGGTGACAAAGCTGAGATCACTTACGTTTTGTCCAGAATGAATAAAAACTATCCCGATCTTCCAGTCTTCTGTACTTCAACATTACAATGTGTTCCCACCCTTCTGGGTCTCTGTCTGTATTCCTGATGAAGGGCTGTTGCCCGAAATGTCGATTTTACTGCTCCTCGGATGCTGCTTGAACTGCTGTGTTTTTCCAGCACCACTCTAATCTAGACACTGTGTTCCCATGCAATCATTTCAGTTTCTGGTCTGCTGCTGTGCTCTTCAAGACACAACACAATCTGGAAGACCGGCAACTCATTTTCTACCGACAGACCATGCAAACATTAGGACCCAACATCGAGTTCAATCATTTTAGAAACCGTCCACCCTCTTCCACGTTCTTCGTCCACCCGCCCTTCCCATCATTTCCGAAGATGGATCATTGGACTCGAAACGTTAACTTTCCTTTCTATTCAGAGATGGACAAGAGCTGTTGATTTTGTTCACACCTTTTGGCTTTCCTCCTGAGAACTTTGCTTTTCCGTTGTAATCGCCAGACTGCTGGAAGCGTCTGATTTCAGGAGGAGAATTTCACTGGAGATGAAAAGAATGGCAAGGGCTGGACCTCTCCCATTGTGAAGGTACACGAGCTCGGCTGGGGATGTTTATCTAACCGCAGAGAAGGTTGAATGAGAAACCGATTAACGTGCTCATTTTATGAAGAGGATAAATATGGGTGACAGGGATAAGCCTGTATTGGGAAGGAACAGAGTAACATAAATGAAAGACAGGAGACAAGGATTAGATTTAGGAAGAATGCTTTCATCTAGAGAATATTGATTATCTGGAAATCATTATCTGAACATGTGGTAAAGCTAAGTATCATGGGAACGTTTCAGTATCTGTCACCGAACACTTGATGAGCCAGAGCACAAGTGGATAAGGACCAGGTACCGGAAAGTGTGACGAGGACAGACAGGCGCGAGATGGGTGTCCTGAACTCAATGCGTCAAAGGCAAACTTGTGTGTTTAAAGCTCACTGCTTGCGCGGCTCTGTGGCGCAATGGAAAGCGTGTTGGACTTCTATATCTCTCTGCAGGCTGCTATTCAACGGTTGTGGGCTCGAATCCCATCAGAGTCGAGTTTTAATTTATGTTTTGCAAAGTGGTCAGACCAGACTCGGCTGCTCATCTGCAAAACCAGTAATATTCGTGAATAAACCCAACTGTCTCGAAACGGAACATTTTCTTCTCACAGATTTACATTTTCGATGTCTATTTATGATAGAGATCGATAAATATCTGCTAGCCACTCGGCAACACGATGTCGTGGATGGGCTGGAAAAAGACTTAACATTGTTGTGCCAGCCATGATGATATCGAATGACGTGGCGGGGCAGGATCGGTGTTAAGAATGGCCTCCTTCTGCTCCTTTGTGTCTGTGCCATTTCTGGCCCAGGTTTTTAAACAATCACAATGAGGACAATATGAATTAAACGCCAAGTAATATTTTGGTCTCATCTCCACCTCGCTTCCCTCCCAGCTGGAATAGACAGCTCTTGTTTCAGCTTTAGATCAGACAGTGGAGGATTCTCACAAGTTCTCCTTCAGGCTGAACGTTCCTTCAAATATGTTTCCAAGTAGACACATGGAGCAATCAATTGCATGGATGCTGGGGATTCACGGGCAGATTTTCCCTTTGCTGGGCTGGAATTCTGCCCAAGGTAATGAACGTGAATTTCTGACATTTTGAATCTTACTCTGGATTCTTGCGACTTTACTAATTAAACTGAATTTCAATTTGCCTTTGCATAACATTATCCAAACTTCACTGTTTATGAAAACCATGCCACATGCTCTTGGATGTAGTATGCTGAACATTGTTGATGTTATGTGCAGTGTGAGTGGATGTGTCATATGAACATGCCAAAGGAAGTTGGTGAAATGTCAGTGAATCGAATCCTCTGACGAATTGACGCCAATAGAAGGAAAATCCCAGTACAGTGGCGACATAACATTTCCTGTGATCAATGCAGGAAGCCACGGAAAACGTACGCAGTATTCAATAAAATCGATTTTCACCACATTTTCTGTGCCATTTTCCTGAAGTTGATGCTTCATAATCGGTGATTCATTATCAGTATAACCTCCTCTGCACTATGTTTCTTTTCAGGTCCACAGAAAAAAATGAGTAATTGGGTTGAGGGTCCCAGTTTGTCATCATTTGACGGCAGATCCAGCGGTGTAATTAGTTAGCTTGCTGTAGTTGCATTACAGAATGGCAGTACATGCACTGCCAAAATTGCGCATTGGATTCTCGCCAGGTGTTTGTTTTACTGATAGTGAACAGAGATGATTGCAACTTCAAGCTGAAGAACAGTTCAAACACGGAATATTACACCGCAATAAAGTGCTTTTGGCACTAATGTTGCACCGACCTGTGACGCCAATCTGAAGTCCATCTGACCAGCATTTTGGCATTATAAGCCGTAAATGTATCCAATGATCATTTAATTGTCCTGAATTTTGGTGAGTCTCCGACTGTTGAAGGCAAGGCGTTCTGCACCCTTACTACTCTCTGAGAAAGGAATCGACCTCGGCATCAATCACACTCAAATTACGTCGATGTGCCATTGTGCCAACCATCACCATTTGAAGAAAAAGGCCTTCACTGTCCACCTTAAAGCAACCTCTGATTATCTTTTATGTCTCTATTAATTCACCTCTCAAAATTCTTATCTCAATCAAAAACAGCCTCAAGTCCCTCAGCCTTTCCTCGTAAGACCTTCCCTTCACAGAAGGCAACATCCGAGGAAATCTCGTCTACAACCTTTCCAATGCTTTCACATCCGTCCTATAATGTGGCGACCAGAACCGCACGCAACTCGACAAGTTTGGCCATACCAGACAAATTTCTGGAGCTGCAAGGGGATCGTTTGGCCCTGAAACTCAATCCCTCTCCCAATAAAAACTAACACACTGTGCTCATTGCAAACAAATTCATCAACATGTGTGTTAACTTTCAGAGTTTTATATACATGGACGCCGAGATCGCTCTGCTCACCTAAACTTCCAAGAATATTACAATTAGCCCAGAACTTCTTATTCTTGTTGTTCATTCCAAAGTAAATCACCTCACACTTTTCCACAATAACCTCCATATGCCACCTCTGAGCCCCGATCTACAGATTATTCAAGTCCGTCTGTAACCTGCAGCAGACTTCGGCACTGTTGACAACTCCATCGACTTAGTGTGTTCTGCGAATTTACTCATCCATCATCCCATGCTCGAACCCAGGTCATTTATAAAGGTGACAAACAGCAGTGGACCCAAAAAGGAACCTTGTGGTACAGCATGAGTAACTGAACTCCAGGATGAATATTTTCCATTAACTACCACACTCCGTGTTCTTTCAGCGAGCCAATTACTGATCTAAACCGCGAAATCACCCTCAATCCCATGTCTCTGTATTTTATGCAACAGCCGACCGTGCATTCGTGAAAATCATATCCACCATGTTGACCACTTTACTCTCATCCACTTGTTTGTTGACCTTTTCAAAGAACTCAATAAAGTTTGTGAGGCACAACCTGCTATTCGCAAAATCGTGTTGACTGCAGCGAATCAACTTCTTCCTGCTTAGGTGACCATAAATCATATCTCTCATAACCTTTCCCAAAACTTCAACTACAAGGAAATGCGGCTCACTGTTCTATAATTTCCAGCGTTCTCACTACTCCTCTTCGTGAAGAAGGGGACAATATTTGCTGAACTCGAGTCTTCTCGCACTAATCACATAGACACTGACGAAATAAAGTTGGTAGTCAAAAGTTCTGCAATCTCCTCCCACGATTCCCAGAGAATCCTATGATGCATCCCATCAAGCCCAGGTGACAATCTATTTTCAGGCTTTCAAGAATTGCGAACAACTCGTCTTTATGAATATCAATTTCGTTTATTCTAACAGACTGCATCTCAAAATTCTCTTCGACAGCATTGTCTTTTTCATTTGAGATATGATGAAAAATATACATTCAGCGCCTCTCCTATCCTCGGACTCCGTTGACGACGTCCTCCTACTGTTCTTGACAGGCCCTAATCATATCCTAGATATTATTTTATTCTTGAAATGACAAGAGAAAGCTTCAGGGTTTTAAATGACCCTACCAGCTAAAGACTTTTAATGTCTCCTCTTTGCTCTGAGTAGCTCTCTCTTTTGGCCCTTCCTTTTAACTTTCAAGTGCACTAACTCAGCTTTCATATTACATGTTTACATGCACCGCCTTCTCCATCTTGACAAGAAATTCAACTTTTTGAGTAAAAATGGCTCCCTGTCTCAACCTCATATTCCCTGCATGACGCACACACACTTATCAAGTACATGCATGAGCGCTTCCCTGAACAAGCTCCATATTTCAGATGTGCAAAACCCCTGCGTTTACTTTTCCATCTGGTGCATCCTAACTCTTGCCTGATCGCATCATAGTGGCCTTTCTCCCAGCGGTACCTCATGCTCTGCGATATATATATATATATATATATATATATATATATATATATATATATATATATATATTCCTATCCATCACTAAACAAACATACCGAATTGTGGTCACTATCACCAAAGTGCTCAATTATCTCCAAATCGAACAGTTGACTTGCTTCATTACGCAGGACAAATCCAATGTTTTTGATTCTTGTTGGCCTGTCTACATGCTGCGTCACGAAACCCTCCTGCACACATTGGACAAAGACTGACCAATCAGAACTCATCAAACAATAACATTTCCAATCAATATTTGGAAAGTTAAACTTCTCCACGACAACTACCTTGTTACTTCCGTTCCTATCCAGTATCATCTTTGCAATCTTTTCCTCCATATCTCTAGAACATTTTGGTGGTGACCTCCACTTGCCTGATTTTAATCTCAGCCCATTCTAGTTCAGCAGATTTAGTCGGGTCCTCACCAAATATCCTTTCTGCTACCATAGCACTGTCTTTGACTAAAAATGCCACATCTCCCCCTCTTTAACGACTTCCCTGTTCTTACTGAAAAATCGAAACTGAGGTGCCAGGAAAAAACATTCATTTCAGTGCTCCATTCATGTCTCTGAAATTGCCACAATATTGAAGTCCCAGTTAACAACCAATGACACCTGCTTTATCCCAGATGCTCCTAGCGGTGAAGTAGACAGACTTCAAACCACCTTCATTCTTGCCAGCATTCACTCGCAAACCCGAAAACCTATTTATGTCCTAACCACTCAAAACTTCCAGCAAACTGCAGCTAAAATTCAGGTTCGCACTCAGCTGCTGAATTCGTTTAAACCCTCCTGAGGAGATTTAGAAAATTATCCACTCAGGATGTTGGTACCCTTCCGGGTCAGGTGAAGACAATCCTGTTTATTGAGATCCAACCGACTCCAGAATGATCCCCAACTATCCAGATATCCAAATCCCTATCAGCTGCACCATCCTTACAACCACGCGTTCATCTGCTCTCTCCCTATTTTTTTCCCTCACTCCAACGTGGCATGTGTAACAAATCAGAGAGAACAACTCTGTTTGATCTAGATCTAAGATGTCACCCTGGATCCCTGAATTTCTGCCATACATCCACATCACTTTTATTACATATGTTGTCAGTGCATATGTGAAACATGACCACGGGCTGCTCCCCCTCCCCTTAAGGATCCTGAAAACACGCTGCGAGACATCACAAACCTTGGTAACTTGGAGGTATCACATCAATCATGAGCCTGCCCTGTACCCACAGAAACTGCAGTCTGTCCCCCTTACTATGTAGTCCCCAATAACTATTGCTCTCCTCCCCTCTCCCCTACCCTTCTGATCACAGGGACAAACACTGTGCCAGAGATCTGTACCCCATGGCTTACCCCTCATATGTCATCCCCCCAAAAAGTAACAAATACGGTATGCTTCTTACAGATGGGCACAGCCAAAGTGGATGCCTGCACTGGCTGCCTGTTCCCTTATCGTCTCCCGACTGTATCCCATCGACCTTTTTCTTTTACCTGAAGTGTAACTGCCTCCCTATAACTCCTCTCAATTCACCTCAGACTTCCGAAAGATCCAATGTCCAGCTCCAGTTCCCTAAAGCTGTTACCAAGGAGATGGAGTTGGGTGCACTTCCCGTCGATTCAAATGTCAGAGACATTACTGAAAACTCTTCGCTCACACATTCTACAGGAATAACATTCAAATGGCCGACCATCCATTCCGAATATTCTGAATTCACACACACACACACACACACATATGCGTGTGTGTGTGAATTCAGAAAATTTGGAATGGAATATAGATTAGATTACTTACAGTGTGGAAACAGGCCCTTCAGCCCAACAAGTCCACACCGCCCCGCCGAAGCGCAACCCACCCATACCCCTACATTTACCCCTTAGCTAACACTACGGGCAATTTAGCATGGCCAATTCACCTGACCTGCACATCTTTGGACTGTGGGAGGAAACCGGAGCACCCGGAGGAAACCCACACAGACACGGGGAGAACGTGCAAACTCCACACAGTCAGTCGCCTGAGGCGGGAATTGAACTCGGGTCTCTGACGCTGTGAGGCAGCCGTGCTAACCACTGTGCCACCGTACCGCCCATAATATATATATATATATATATATATATATAAATGTGTGTGCGCATGCATGCATGTATGTGTGTGTGTGTGTGCATATATATATGTAAGTTGCAAAAGAACATTGAGTAAAACAGCTTTTAGTCAAAAAATATCTGATTTTGTGGAGTGTTCTGTCCTTGGGAAATACCTCAGTTACTTAAGACCAGCCATAAAGACTCCCTGAGTGAATATCCATCACTCACTAGAGATACAGAGGTGATTTTTTAAGTCGATGACGTTTCTCATGTCGCTGATCCTGCGCTGTGTTAAATTCTGGAAAGGATGTTTAGCTCGTATCAAATTACTGATATTACTGCAAACTCGCACAGTCCATTAAAACAATCCGAAAATTATTAGGTTTATCTCATTGGACATGTTGGTTGTTATCAGAAAAACTGGAATAGAAATGACAAAGATGTTTTTAAGTACTGCTATGAAGATTACAGAATTCAAACAGGATTTTTTTTCGTGCCTTGTCACTAGATATGGTTGGGGGAGATGAGTGAGCTGCAAATGAACTCACTCCCTTCTCTGTGATTGCAGCCAAATTTTCCAATGCAACAAATGAAAGAACAAAGGTGCATCACATCGGCAGGTCGGTTCCAACTCACGATAGTATAGTTTCACTTTGATTATCGCCACCGTCTAATTTATGAGCTGAGTTGGGAGATCAGGATCCTGACGGTATGCTGAGACATTGCGCAAATTACTCCCACACTGTTGGCATAACTTTATATCAAAAACCAGTTATGCAGCAGACTGTGCTAACCGGCTTCCCTTTAATGCTGAGCTAACACAAACTGCTCAGTTCTTTTACATTTTATAGAAGTTCACGTCGAACAAGTTGCTCAACCTTTCCTCAGAATCAGCTCATTCTACACTTAGTCATGCTCAGTTGCAGGAGTTATGAGGTTTCTTTCCAATTAACGTTAACCAATTAGAGAGTGTGCACCTTTTGTACCCATTCTAGCCGCCCAGACTCCATATCCCGGTGAAATTCACTCCTTGTGTGTCTGCACGCGTCTTTACAAATGTTTTAGAATAAGCTTCTGAATAATTTTTCCTGAGAAAAAGTAATCATTTTCGAATTCAATAGCTGTAGAAAGAAAAAGAATGCCAGCTCCAAACTTCTCTTTATCATTCATCGCTGGTTTTCAAGTTCTATACTCTAGATTTAGATCCATCCGAATGAGGGAATTTCCCTCCTGTTTGCTCTCACCAAATTCACATCGCCTAGAAACCTTCTATACGGACACAACTCAGTTTTACCTGGTTTCACGCCACATGATCTATTCGTCTTTTCCACCATCCCATGAAACCCCGCTTTGTCTTTTCAAAGGGCATTCTCCCCCACAACATCGTTGGCTTCCTTTCCATTTTTCTGTTTCCAAGTAAACGCTGTCCATTCTTCCTGATGTCTTTTCATTCCAGTCATCGCCATCCATGTCTTTTATCATCTCTTTCTGTCCCAGTATAGTCCATGTTGAGAAAGGATGCTGGCGCCAAAACAACACATGAAAACCCGTTCTAATGCTGCATACTACCATTACCAATGTAGGGAAAATGGGAGCTAGTTCAGTCAAAAGTGAATCCGTTGGTTGTTGCACAATGGATCAATCACTGATTTGGTCGTGCCTGTTTTTCCTCACTGTTCTCACTTGTCTGAACATGTGCTAAAGCAACACAATAAGGGAACATGGAATGCCTACAGTTCAGAAATTGCCTATTCGATGCAACAAATGCACACCAATCCTCCGGGAATTAACCCTCACAGAACAATTCCTTACCCTTTTTCTCTTTATTTGCTCCTGAATAAGGCACCTTACTGACAGTCGACCCAGTTGTAGGCAAATCATATCTGTGGCGCTGTGAGGCAGCAGTGATAACCAGTGAGCCACCTTGCGGCCCTGCACAATTATGCAAGGCACATGCGGACGCGTTTGAAATGTCAAAGATGCTCACTTTTGTTCTTGCCCTTATCAGGAACAATAAATCCAGATTCCCTGACCAAGAAATTAACCCAAACCACAGCGGTGAAAGCGCTGTGTGGTAACCACTAGTCGACCAGGAAGGACGGCATGTGCAATTGCGTCTTCTCTTAACAGCACAGGTTTCTTTTCCTGCGATGAGAAATTCCTTCCAAAAAAGAGTGTTTGTGACACCGTGCTTTTAGAGCACAGAATAATACATTATGTCAGTGCCAGTCATCAAACATCCAAATATTCTCGTTTCCACTTTCCACTCATTGGCCCACAGCCTGACGTCTGAAATGTTCATCTGAATGAGGCTTTCCCTGCAAAGTTTTAATCTCAACTGAACCATGAATGAGACTGAAGTCAGATACCGTCAAATTTGTTCATGAACTGCGGGACAACTAAACCCCATTTTGACCCATAGAGGGAACTATACAGACACATCGTTTGAAAGTGACGAAGGTCTCAGGAGAGCCCAACTTCCAAAAAATGAGGAATTGACCCGTTTGGACTATTCTGTCTTCATGACTCGCTTTAAAACCCGATTCTGTTTACATAAGCAGAAGGGTAAACAGGCGGGAGGCTGTCCCTCAAGGATTGTCCCAATCGGCAATAATTGATACCTGCTAAATGTTGACTTCTCCAACTCTGAGGCAGCCTGGCAAGCTGCGGTCTTCCAACTTCCTGCCTCTTTAAATGGATTCCAGCAGATTCATGTCTCTACATAAGGAACAGAAGCATTCAACCACATCCCTGTACGTTTCTTCCCCCATTGTTTCACCGTTACTTTTCTGCTTTTCATGAATCACGTTGTTCTTCCTGCCAAACGAAGGCATTCTTCGCATCAGAAGCTTGTCATCCTCATGATCCTCGAAGGAAAAACACGTATGTAGACTTCCAAACTGAAAGAAATGGGGCCTAGGGGTGGGGGGACGGGGGGGACGGGGGGGGGACGGGGGGGAGGGGGGTGGGGGGGCGGGTGGTCTGCCTATAAAATGACTTCCAGCTATGCCTTCAAAAATAATTCCTAACAACATGGAGAACGCACCTTCGGATGCTTGCTGCATTAGTTTCAAGAAAATTCAGCAAGGCTGCAGTGTGAATCGAGGTTACAACCCCGGGCTCGAACCACTGAGCTATGGCAGCACTAACATATGAAGCGTTTTGAGACTGACAAAAGATGATGACATCTAGCAGAAAAACTTCGGTCATCTCAGTTTTGTGATACAAGCTTCGTTTTGTGTGACAAAATACGACTTGAAACTCACTTCTTTGATCACTTGTTTGATATAACACTTTGTCAGCTTCCCAATATCTCATAATGTGACAGGGATCAACATTTGTTTAAACTCACACAAAGTAAAAGCTTTGAAGCTTCTTTTATATAAAAGGTACGATGTAGTATTGATACCAGCTCATTACCCTTGATTTCAGCATGTATTGCAGTTTTTCTTAATCACTTGGTGAGTAATTCCTTTCCTTTTGCCTGGTGCGATTTACGTTGCCACGGGAATTCATAATTTATGGTCTTGGCAGGTGACTTTTAGGCACCAAACGTGAAACAGTTCAAATCGAACGTGCTCCAGAACTTGGAATTCGAGGGAATTCAGAATATCTGAGAGTGAACTTTAAAACATAATCTTGGGTGTCGTGTCCGCTGGCTGGGTTGGAATCCTATTGACCAGCTCTATTTGCTCTTGAGTGGGCTGGAGACATGACAGTGATAGCTAGAGGGAAGACAGTCAAGAGATTTGTAGAACATGATGAAAAATTTGAAATTTTGCCGCCCGGTGATGGATGAGCAACCCTTATTGTGAGTACTCCCACATGCTGGAGAGGTATTGGAAGACCTCAGGATTACATCATTGGGTGAATAACCTGCAACTCCTTCCATTCCACCCTGTGGGAGCCCTTGTGGAAAGATAAAACTGCGAAGGCCGCAGTGCACGTTTGGGAAAATGGGCGTTCGTAAAAATGCCATTCAGATAATGCACAATGAAACAGTGAACAGAACGCAAGTACACGCAAATAGAAGCAGAGGAGTTAGACCATAGAACATAGAACAGAGAACATTACAGCGCAGTCCAGTCCCTTCGGCCCTCGATGTTGCGCCAACCTGTCATACCAATCTGAAGTCCATCTAACCTACACTATTCCATGTACGTCTACATGCTTGTCCAATGACGACTTAAATGTACTTACAGCTGGCGAATCTACTACCGTTGCAGGCAAAGCATTCCATACCCTTACTACTCTCTGAGTAAATAAACTACCTCTGACATCTGTCCTGTATCTATCACCCCTCAATTTAATTCTATGCCCCCTCGTGCTCGCCGTCACCATTCTTGGAAGAAGGCTCTCCCTGTCCACCCTATCTAAACCCAATGATTATATTATATGTCTCTATTAAGTCACCTCTCAACCTTCTTCTCTCTGACGAAAAAAACCACAAGTCCCTCACCCTTTTCTCGTAAGACCTTCCCTTCATACCATGCAACATACGAGTAAATCTCTTCTGCACCTTTTCCAAAGCTTCATCATCTTTCTTATAGTGTTGTGACCAGAACGGTGTACAATAGTCGAAGTGCGGCCGCATTAGAGTTTTGTCCAGCTGTAGCATAACCTCATGGTTCCAGAACTCGATCCCTCAATTAATAAAAGCTAAATCACTGTATGCCTTCTTAACAAACTTGTCAACCTGGATGGCAAATTTCAAAGATCTCTCTACCTGAACACCGAGATCTCTCTGCTCACCTACACTACCAAGAAAAACTTACCATTAGCACAATACTTTGCATTCCGGTTGTTCCCATCAAAAGGAATCACCTCTCACTTGTCGGCATTAAACTCCATTTGCCACCTCTCAGCCCAGCTTGGTAGCTCATCTATGTCTGTCTGTAAACTACATCATCCTTCATCACTATCTACAACACCACCGACCTTAGTGTCGTCTGCAAATTTACTAACCCACCCTTCTACGCCCTCATCCAGGTCGTTTATAAAAAATAACGAACAGCAGTGGACCCAACACCGACCCTGGCGGTATACCACTGGTAACTGGACTTCAGGATGAACATTTCCCATCAACCACCACCCTCTGTCTTCTTTAAGCAAGCCAATAACTGATACAAACTGCTACATCTCCCAAAATCCCATTCGTCCGCATTTTGTGCAATAGCCTACTGTGGAGAACCTTATCGAACGACTTGCTGAAATCCATATACACAACATCAACCGGTTTACTCCAATCGACCTGCTTGGTCACCTCAAAGAAATCAGTTCGTTTTGTGAGGCACGACCTACCCTTCACAAAACCATGCTGACTATCCCTGAACAAATTATTCCTTTCAAGATGGTTATAAATCCTATCTCTTATAACCTTTTCCAACAATTTACCAACAACTGAAGTGAGGCTCACTGATCTAAAATTAACAGGATTGTCCCTACTCCCCTTCTTGAACATGGGAACCATATTTGCTATCCTCAGGTCTCATGGCACTATTCCTGGAGACAATGACGATTTAAAGTTCAATGCCAAACGCTCGGCAATCTCCCCCCGGCTTCCCAGAAGATCCTAGGATAAAGCTCATCCGGCCCAGGGGGCTTATCTATTTTCACATTCTGCAAGATTTCTAATATCTCCTCCTAGTAGCCTGTATCTCAGTATTCTCATCGACAACATTGTCGTTTTCTAGACTGAATACTGTTGAAAAGTATTCATTTAGTGCTTCCCCCATCTCCTCTGACTCCACACACAACTTTCCACTGCTATTGCTGATTGGCCAAAATCTTACTCTCGTCATTCATTTATTCCTTAAATACCGATAGAAAGCCTTAGTGTTGACCATGACCCTATCCGCCAAAAACTTCTCATGTCTCCTCCTGGCTCATCTGAGCTCTCTCTTTCGGTCTTTCCTGGCTAACTTGTAACACTCAAGCGCCCTAACTGAGCCTTCGCCTCACATCCTAATATAAGCCTTCTTCTTCCTCTTGACCAGACAGTCTACTTCCTTCGGTAACCACGGCTCCCGCTCTCGACAGCTTTCACTCTGCCTGACAGGTACATACTTATCTCGGAAACACAGTCGCGTTTTCTTGAATAAGCTCCACATTTCTAATGTGCCTCTCCACTGCAGTTTCCTTCTCCATCCTATGCTTCCTAAATCTGACCTAATCGCATCATAATTGTCTTTCCCCCAGCTGTAACTCTTGCCCAGTGGTACACACCTACGCATTTCTCTGTCAAAAGTAAACATAAAAGAATTGTGATCGCTATCACCAAAGTGCTCACCTACTTCCAACTCTAACAACTGGCCGAGCTCATTACACAGTACCAAATCTAATGTAGCCTCGCCCCTTGTTGGCCTGTCTACATACTGTGTGAGAAAGCCCTCCTGCACACATTGGACGAAAACTGACCCATCTATAGTACTCGCACTATCGTGTTCCCAGTCAATATTTGGAAAGTTGAAATCCCCCATAACAACTACGCTGTCATTCTCACTGCTATCGAGAATCATCTTTGCTATCCTTTCCTCTACATCTCTGGAACTATTCGGAGGCCTATAGAAAATAACCAACAGGGTGACATCTCATTTCCGGTTTCTAACTTCAGCCCATATTACCTCGGTTGACGGTCTCCAAGCATCTTTTCTGCAACTGTAATACTGTCCTTGACCAACACTGCCACAGGTCCCCCCTCTTTTACATTCTTCTCTGTTCTTACTGAAACATCTAAATCCTGGAATCTGCAGCAACTATTCATGTCCCTGTTCTATTCATGTCTACAAAATGGCCACAACACCGAATTCCCAGGTACCAACCAATCCTGTAACGTCATCGACCTTACTCCAGATGCTCCTGGCGTTGAAGTGGACATACTCCAAACCAACATCTTGCTTCCCAGTGCAATCTTGCGACCCTGAAACTTGTTTTGGACCTCCCTACTCTCAAACTTTTCGATACTTGAACTACAATTTTGGTTCCCATCCCTCTGCTGGATTAGTGTAAACACACCCCAATAGTCTTAGCGAATTTTCCCCCAGGATAATGGTACCCCTCTGGATCAGATGAAGACCATCCACCTCCCCCAGAAAGATCCCCAATTATCCAAGAATCCAAAACCCTCCCTCCTGCACCATCCCTGTAGCCACATGTTCAACTCCACTCTCTCCATATTCCTTGCATCACGAGCACAACAGCAGGGAGGGAATTTGAAAGGACGGATGGAAGTGTATTATGACCGTGACTTCCAAACGAATGGATTAGAGTTTGAGCTGCAGAAGAGCAGAGACCTGGAAGAGTTAATGATGTAATGAATTGCAAGTCGGCTGACATGGTGAGGTTGGGGATATGTGGTTAAAAACACATCAGGAAGTGAAGTATGTCACCATGGTTATGACGTGCCTGTTCAGACGCAGACAATTACCAGGGAGGAGATTGAATCAGTGGCGAGGCATTTTCTCCTAGGACTTGGTCGATGATGCCTTTCAGCTCATCACATCCACTTCCCTCAACTCCACTCCCAAAACCCATCCCTCCAACTGAGACGAGGATGGAACTCCCTTCTACATCACTTTAAAATCCAGCACCCTCTGAAGACATCATGTCATCCTCCGGTATTTCCGTCAGCTGCAAATGAAACCCATCAACTAAGATGTGTTTCCCTCCCCACCCCTACCCACTTTCTGTAAATATCATTCCCTCTTCGAATTCTTGGTGGTGCACGCCCCCGCCAAACTATCCTCCCATCCGCTCCCAGCAAACTTCTCATTCGAACACGTGATTTGCAAAACATCCATCCACACCTCCGCCCTCAACTCTGTCCAAGGCCCCAAAGAACCCTTCCATGTCCATCAGATTTTCACCTGCATTTCCATGCATGTCATTTACTGTATCCATTGTTCCCTTTGCAGTCTCCTCGACACTGAGGAGATCGGATGCCTAATTAAAGACCACTTCGGAAAACTTCTCCGGGACACCCGCACGAAACAACACCACTGGCTCCTGGCCGAACATGTCAACTCTCCCTCCCACACAGCCAAGTTCATTCAGGTCCAGGGCTTCTGCCGCTCTCATGAACTGTCCTGTCTGTCCATCTTCCTTCCCACCTATCTGTTCTACCCTGCGCTGCGACCTATAATCTTTACCCCCACCTCCATTCTCCTATCACACTCTCAGCTACTTTGTCCCAGCCACACACGCTCCCATTTGTCTCTCTACCCCCTCGCTTCACGAGCCTCTCTCCTGATGAAGGCTCGTGCCCGAAACGTCGATTGTCTTGCTCATTGGATGCTGCCTGCCCTGCTGTGTTCTTCCAATATCACACTTCCAACTCAGTGGCGGCGAGGCAGTGGATTTTGAGTTCGGGACAGAAGTCAGATGCCTCAGTTTTGCAATGATTCAATTGTAAGAAATGCCTGCTCTATCAGGACTGGATGTCAGACATGTCAAGACAGTGTTTGACCTGGAGGGAACAGGGAGGTGATCGTGTTCATATCCACCTGCTGACCCGCTCGTCTCTGTGGTGGAGGCTGTGTGCATGAAAGATTCTGACAAAATTCTCTTCAAATTCTTCGTCTCGAAAATCCCTTACCTTCAGACCTTATCTTCACACAGAATCTAGAGTCTTTTGAAAGACGGTTTCACACTCTCATTTTTGGATAACATCAGTCTCGCAGGATTTTAGAAGGGGAAGATTTACAAACCAACCTCTCCAACATAATCTGATGAAGCCACGCAGTTTATCCTGAATACAACTTGATCAGATTTCGAACATGAAATGAAAAAGCTCTGGTTGCAGTAGGAGATAAATCGTTCACTTATTGTGTGTGTGGACGAGGCTTCTACCTGTCATCAGACCTTACACACCTCAATTGTAGTCATACTGAGGAAAGACTGGGGAAACGTGGGGATCCACTCCCTGTTTGAGCTGAATTCCAGTGGAAGCAATGATACCAGGAACAAGCCATTCACCTGCTCAGAGTGTGGGAAGGGATTCACTCTGTCTCTGACCTGCTGCGACACCGACTCGTTCAAAATGATGAGAAACTATTTCAATGTCTGAACTGCGGAAAATGCTTTGAAACTTCCAGCCATTGGAGAACCGAACACCTCGCTCATACTAATGATGAACCTTTTATCTCTCCGAATTTTGGAAAATGTTATCAACCCTCAATGTGCTTCATCTTTGAGAAATATGCTCACATAAATAAGAGTCCATTAAGAATCATAAAGACCTGACGTGTGATCCACGTGCTCACCCGGAGGAGAGACATCTCCAGTTCCAAATCTGTGGGACGTGCTGTAACGTCCGAGCGACCGGATGGCTCATGACCTTTCACACAGTATTAACAGATCTTTCTAAATGCCCTGACTGCGGGAAGTGTTGCACTCTTTCCTGAATACTAACGTGTCATCAACGTGTTCACACTGAAGATAGACATTAATCACTATCAACGTTCCTGGGAACAGTATATCTTGAACGTCTTCACATTGAGGAGAGACCTTTCAAACATGTAGTCTGTGGGATGTGCTCTCTAGTCTCTGTGGAACTGATGTCCCATCGATATTTTCGAATTGTGAGAGACGTTTCAAGTGTATTTATTCCAGGAAGAGGTTCAAGCAATCATCTCAACTCTCAGTACACCATCTGTTTTGCAGTTGTCAGCAAGCATTTACCTGCTCCATGTGAGAAAAACAGTTAGGTCACTCATCGAACCTGCTGAGAGAGTAGAGGGATCCCACTGAGGGATGGAATTCACTCACTCGTCGACCCTAAAGAGACAGCGTAGAGTTTACATATCTCAACACCGATTGAACTTTGCTCTTCTCATTCAGGTCTGAAAGCAAGGTTTTAATATTCTAGATAACAATCAAATAAATCAACTTTGTGTTAAACACAGCATCGAGGGTCATTGGAAGGATGGGATTATAGAGTACGTGAAGCATCAGCACAGGTTGTCAAGGAGAAATCACATTTGACAAATATATTAGAATGCTTTGAGGAGGTAATGAGCAAGTGAGACGACGTCAAGCCTGTGGAGGTGACCGGCTTGAATTTCCATAGACATATGTCAAGGTGCAGTATGGCAAATTGCTAAATAAGAGGCCATGGATTGAGGCTTGGATGACTGGCAGAAGGCAGGTAGTTGGGTAAAGAGGTCTCTTCCAGGATGGCAGCCCGTGACTAGTGGAGTTCAAATGAGTCAGGGTTTGCACCACAGCTATTCACCTTATGTATGAATGATCCATTCAAAGGAACTGAGGGTGTTGTTGCTCCATTTGAAGAAGACACAATAATAGGTGGAAGGCCAGATCTTATTGATGAAGCGGGCATGCTGCAGAATGACTTGAACGGGGTGAGTGCTTCGAAAAACGTTGTAGTTGCCATACTTTGAGGAAAATATGAGGTCATATGTTTGGAAAGCAGAAATAATTCCAAGATCAATTTTCTCTTATGTTTAGCATGCAGTTTCAGTTGGTGTTTAGGAAGGCAAATAAAATGTCGGCGTTCAGTTCAAGCAAATTAAAAAGCACGTGCAAAGGTTTAGGCCTCAGTCAATAGGAGGCTCTGGACCATTGCATTTGGAACATTGAGAATAGGTTTTGGCCCCATATCTAAGTGATGGTATGATTTGAGTGGTGGATAGGAGGTTTATAATGGCTGACTCAGTGGTGAGTACTAATGTCTTGCAGCCTCCGCGATGTTTGTTCAATATCTACTTTGGACGAATGCGAATTTGGAGTTGGCACATCCTCTCCGTTTCAGCCTGCGTTTCCTCCCCAGACTAAAGATGTTTGGCTGACGTTCTTTCGTCATGGGAAATTCAGAGTTACAGGAATTGGATAGATGTGTGAGTTGGGTGCGATTCCCGTCGCATGATTCGTGGGGGTTTCTTGGTCCAAATGTCCGGTTTGCACATTTTAGGTATTCCGTTAGAACAACGTTGATCGCAGGGATTTAGGCCTTGTCATAAGAATTTTTTTAACGGAGGTGACACCTTCTTTATAAACACATGGTTTCAAGCGAACGTCTTGAACGATATAAGGAGTGGAGGGACATTCTTGAGGAGGACATCATAAAGGTCAATGGAGAATATTAAATAGACTCAGACCATAAAGTTAAGTATAATCTAAAGAGATTCTGCAAGTACATTAAGAAATTAAGACCAGATAGGACCACTTTAAGATGTAAAAGCTCAGCTATGTCTTGATCCTCAGCAGATGGAGAAACATATAATGTTCATTTCGCGTCAGTTTACACTGTGGAGAACGAAATGGCTGGTACACCTAAATACTAATGTTTTGAAAGTAGTTCACATTGAAAAGGGGAAGTGCTGGAGGACCTGGAAAATATAAAGTTGGATATTTCTCTGGGATCTGATCTCCCGTATCCCGGAAACTTGTGGGAAGTTAGGGGATGAAACTGTTGGGCCCTTCGTAGAAATATTTTTATCACGTATTATTACGAGTGAGGCGCCGAATGACTGGGGGATGGCTTATGTTGTGCCTTTGTTTAGAAAGGAATTCATGGAGAAGTCTGGGATCGATCGACCTGTGTGTCTGGTTATGCTCGTGGGTAAGTTGTTGAATGCAATTCTAAACGATAGGTTTTATTTGAATTTTTTGATACAAGGAATGAATCGGGATAATCAGCATGGTTTTGCACAAAATTGATTGAGTTTTTTGAGGGCGTAACCAAGAAGATCAATGAGGACATAGTGGTAGAGTTTGCTCACTTGGGCTTTAATAAAAGCTTTTACACTGTTCCACATGATTGACTAATTCATACAGTTAAATCACATAAGTTAAATGTAAGGATTCCAATTCGATATAAAATTAGTTCGATAGCAGGATGCTGAGAATGGTGGTGGAAGGTAGTTTTCAGACTGGAGGACTGTTACCAATGGTATCCCATTGGCTGATCGCACATTCATTTTATTTTTCATTTAAATAAATGATGTAGGTGGGAAGATAGAAAGCATGGTAAGTACGTTTGCAAAATTGGTAGTAGAATGGACAATAATAAGGTTCTGGTAGGTTGTGAAGCGATTTTCTCGTCAGGTCAGTTTCTCTCTGGCCTCGAGTTTAAAAAGCGTGTGGGGGAGGAGTTGTGAAGGGCCATTCGTCCATCGTGAAGCGTACGTTATCAGGCATCCATCTATTCTCGTCCCAGTTTGCAGCAATGAGATTGTCTATGTGATTTGAAATTGTAACCCTTCTGAGGAACGTATTCTCATGTTCCAATACAGAGGTAGTCACGCAGGCACATTCCCCGATAGTGACAGAGTCCTCAGGGTTATACCCATTCCATGTGTTTTATGTCTACAAGTATCTCCGGAGAAAGGCGGCTTTAAGTGGAATACAAGGCACTTCGGCAGAAAATGTGCACCGTTGCTGTGAGCCGCGATATGAAATGGATACTGAGCTGAAATGGTCCCAAACGCTTCTCATGTGAAACTTTCAATAACACAAATCCCACCACAACAAGCCCTCTGGTTCCTGGGACCTGACAGGTTAGCACCCAGCAGACATTCCTCCCTAAAAACAACGGACACACGGCAAAATCTAAACACTTTCATGTCTCGTCTTGTTCTGTTTCTGTCGCCGTCACACCTCCAGTTTCCCCTGAACGTCCAGTCTCGATGTCAATGAGCTGTTTGATATAAACACATGCACATCGAGAAAGTAATCTTTATTTCAAAAGCAGAGCCAGGGAATGTGAGCTGCAAGGGCTTGCTCTCTGCTGGGTAATGAAACATCACGGCCTCGTTGTCCTAATTATCATATAGACTGAGTCCACAAATATGCAACGCAATAGTTATTACCAATTGAAATGTCCCAATGAATACCATGACTGACAGAAAAATCAGGGGAGAGTAGCTTCGAACCCTTCCTCGCCGAGGGACATTTTGCAAAGAATGTCCTATTACTTGACAAAATGACCTCCTCGAAGCTGGCCATGGAAGTGTCTAGTACAATAATATCCTTTGGCCCATATGTCTGCACCAGTCCAACACAATTCCCTGAACTGTTCTTACCTCATTTGGCGTCAATTGGTTCAGAGGGGCAAATGTATTCAGTCATGGAAGTCTACAGCTAAATGGGTCTTACCTGCTCTGGGGTTTTCTGTCTTTTCCAGCCTGACAGGCAGTTAGTTGCAGATTCCTAACGTTCCTTATTTGAGTTTTACGCATTTCACTTAATCCTGCGATTGAATTTCAAACAAGAAAGCAGAGAACAAGTACTCTTCAAGTTCACTCGCGGCTTTCAATCACAGTAAGCAAAATGCTTAACTTTCTGATGAATCCACATTGCATTTAAGGCCCATCGCCTAAACTACATGGCCACATCTGCAGAAGCTACTAAACTGGTTTCAAGTACTCCCTCCCTGTGGAGCTGAGGGACAGGCAATCATTGTTTGGTTTCTTTGAATTCAATCACCACAGTTTCGACAGGGTTAAATGTCAGGACATGTTTGGTCTGTATAATCAATCTCGATGGTTGAAATGGTCATTCAGTTAAAAAGAAAGGTAGAGATTGCAGGAGAAACTAAACAGATCTGGCAGCATATTGGGAGAGACAAACAGAGACAACGATTCGGAGCTTCTCCAGGAGTTTCTCCGAACTCTGTTTTCTCCGACAGGTACTGGCAAACCTGCCGAGTTCCTTCATTAGTTTCTGTTTTTGTTTTAGATTCCGAGTTCCACAACGAGCCAGTTAACAATACAGAAACGCATTTGTGGTTCCTCACTGGATTTGGTTTCCTTTTGGGTGCATATCCCTGACCCTATTAAAAACCCGAAAGTGCACAGCAAAGGAGTCGGATGGATAAGAACACCAGCCGCTCCATGCGTGTGTACACTTTCTCGGTTAACAGCCAAACGAGAGGACTAATTGCTCTGCAGAGACTAGGTAGTCCCTTGTAGCAGGCCCCTTGCAGGGTCTCTAAAGCAGACTGTCAGTGAATTCAAGCTATCGCCTGCCCTTCGCAGAATGAAAATTGTCCCCAATTGGTTAAAGTTTCCAAAATGAATCCTGGGGCATTCATTGTGGACAATAGGAACAATCTGATCTCATGCTTTGCAAACACATACATGTCACCAGGAAACAGCTCTCCTAAAACGGGGAACTTCTCCCTTTGAGCTTCTGTGGAACATTTCCCTGACCTTGGTAAAAACCCAAAACTGTGAGGACAAGAAAAAACAGATGTTGTGAGAACAGCTGTCGCTCTGTTCCTGGGTCGTAGGAGAACAGTAACCTGTCAGTGAAGAGCCGAACGCACTGACTAACATCGTCACAGAGACTGATGAGCCAACGGCATCACAGACCCCCGAATGCAAGCTGCAGCTTGCTCCTCCCATGTTTACAATCATCCTTAATTAGCACTTTCTACGAAATAAATCCAGGGAACTTCACGGTAAAGACATGGTAATAGTCTGATCCCACCCTCTATAGACGCACCCATGACACCAGAACCAGTTATCCTCCAACCGGGATTGTCTCACTTCAGCCTTTCAGTGTCCTATCTGTTCCTGCGTTTTCGAATTGCCCTGGAGCTGAGATGAGATTTGACATCCTGACGTACAGGAACGAGAATCCTTCACCATCATAGATCATTTCATGTCCAGAGAACATCAGAGTCAAAGTACCGGCCTCTGAAAGAACGGAAAGATTTCTAAACTGTCTCTGCCCAGTCGGCCATTTCACCCTTCACTTTCCACTGAATCCGCGGCCCAAGGATTATCTAAAGATTCAGAAAGCTCGAGTCTGGGATTTCTGTTTTGCTTGTTGACAGTTTTCCCAATTGACAAGTGGCAACATGTTCCCAGAATCTTTTCACAATCCTCTGCTTTGCACCATGTACAGCGATTCACGACCTTAGGAATGTTTTGTTTGGAGCAAAGAAGATTAATGGGAAATTTCTTGGGGACGTTTATAATGATGTGGGAGAAAGAGCTGTTGATGGGCGGATTAATGGTCAGGAGGAACTGCTGCCTCTGACCAGGGTAATTGACCAGAGGACGAGGAGTGAAGACGTTTAATGGAAAAAGACAACTTGTTTCAAATAAAATCAGTGAAACCCATATCCCATGCTTTTTCTTTATCATCTGTGGAGAGAGAAACAGGTCCGCTTTGAGTCAGGTCCGTTTCTTGTTCAGAACGCAAGTTTACTGCATGTCAAGAAATGAGCAGACCTGAGAACATATCGAGTTGTTTAGGCGAGATTTCTGGAGTTGCAGTGATAACTCTTCCAACAAGAAAAATTGTAAAATCAACTGTGAGGGAAATGTGCTCGGTATTGATGAGAGATAGAATGAATATGAAGGATCCCTTTTCATGAGCAGAGAGATTAATAACACGGCAATGGTCGATTAATAAAGATGCACTTCTATTGCACTTTTCAGCTCCACTTTAATCACAGGCACTCAAGCACCTGTGAAGCAGATATGTCATTGTCAATAATTATGTGCCAATCAGGGCTGTTTGTTCAAACAGAGGTCAAAAAAGAAAACTCAGAACTGGCACTGGAAACGCCAGTGAGATTATGTTTTACTTCAAAAGTTTGTCCTGCTCTTGTTTATATCCAGAATAGTGCAGGACCAGTGATCCCAATCTCAGGGGAAGGCGTTACCCTCTTAAGAAACAAATGAGAAGGATGTTCTCACATTCAGTGGGTAGCAAGTGTGTAGAAGTATTTATAGCCAAGGCCTGTCAAGACTGGGTATGTTCAAGGCTTCAATTATCTCTCTGTTAATAGCATGGAGCAAGTGGCAGTGTGAAATGTGTCCAAATTTGCTGACAATACACACTCGTGGGAGCGAATGTTATGATAAGATCATGGCAATATGCATAGGCATATAGATAGATTGGGTGAGTGCAGTTTCATGTCCGGATTATGAGGTCATGCACTTTGGTCGGAAGAGTCAAAAGAGAGATGATTATTAAAATCGAGAGAAAGTAGAAGAAACGTGTGACGCAGAGGAATATTATACACGGCACAAAGTTTAGGAACATATTCTTTCCCTGACAAAAAGGATGGCTACATTTCCGAATGCGAACAATGAAAGAGATTGTTTCCCAGGAAAGAAAAATAACTGAAACTAATAGTCTAATCGAAAGTTTAGAAAAGACTTGAATCGTTCCAATGGATGTCGTTGATGTTTATGGCTCGCTAACATTTGTTTCCAATGGGGCTGGGAGTGGGAGTTAGGGGACCTGGGGAGTGGAAGTCAGTTTACCCATGATTACTGTCATCCTTCATCTGTCTACGTCATTTTGTACGTTTTATTTCGCATTTTGCTTCCTGTGAGTGCCCTTGTAAACTGTACCCGCTGGTGACTTATTTCCCTGGTTGTTCTTCATCACGACTCGAAAGAATTCAAAATTCTTTTCTCCTTGATTTCGGTGATCTCTAATCAAATGTCACAAGTACCTCGATATTTTCCACGCCTGTATGCCTTCTTGCAATGTCAGTTGATCCGTCACTGTGTTACTGTTTCACAAATTAAGAACAAATCAAACAGCATCAATACCATCTCGGTTCCGAACGCAGATAACTGCAGCCGCTCCCCAGAGTACTGCAATCTGTGCGATCACAGAAGCACACATTCAACAGCAAGGAAACTCAAAACAACAGAAACACTCTTTTGGGTTACGGACCTGGTTGTATATCTCAATCAGCAAACGAATTTTACATTGTGATCTCAACAGTTCCCTCACACAAGGAACTAACCAATGCTGCAGACGGAGGAGAAAGTGAGGACTGTAGATACTGGAGGTCAGATTCGAGAGTGTGTTGCTGAAAAACACAGGTCAGGCAGCATCCGAGGAGCATGATAATCGACGTTTTGGCCGAATGCCTGATGAAGTATTCATGTCAGAAAGCTCCATTCTCCTGCTTCTTGGATGCTGCCTAACCTGCTGTACGTTTTCAGCAACGCACTCTCCATTGCTGCAGACTATCATCCAACCGAGCTTCGAGCCACGGAATCAGCGACACTCAGTGTCATGAGTCAACCTACTGCGGAGACCTGGCAGTGGTGTTTTGTGTCAAGTTGATCTTCATGAATGTGTATCGTGAGTTGTCTGTCCTTTATAATGTTTCCTGCAGTCACTACGTGCAACATTGTTTGTCCAAATTTGTCCTGCAGATGATGGGTATTGGGTCCATTTTTTGGTGAGTTGTTGTCAAACGTGGCTTTCGGTTTATGTTGTCTCATAAATCCGAGTGGTCAGAGGAGTCTGGCTGTACGTGCCGAGACATTATTTTTACCTATAATGTAGAGTGATTGGTGTGTTGGGTCATGGCATGTCCTCCTAGCGTTGATTTTGGCAAGGGATCTGCGGCAATATCTACTGTTGCAAAGTATTTCTGGAGGATCCAGTAAACAACACAACCAGCTGTTCCGAGTAGCAATGCACAGCGATGACGAGGACAACAAATTCTACTGGGTCAACACAAAAATAATAGGACAAGCTAAATCGAGTGCAGCCAGAGAATTTCTAGAATGACGAGACTCATCCAATGACTACATCCAAAAACATGTTGATCTGGACCCAACATACTGGGACATGCAAAGGACGACAAGAACCAGCAACTGAAAGCTGTGGGAAGGAAATCAAACCAATTCGAAACGCTGCAGGACAGCAGCGCTTCACACGAGATTCATCTGCCTTGAGGATATCACCGAGAAAGGGGAGGAAGCGGCTGCAAAACAACTTCCCAAAACCACCGAACATCCCCACACCATCTGCACCCTTCACCGGAACTGCAGATCTTCACACAAACCATGAAACCCTGAAACAGTCAGAGCCGCCCCAGTGGGAAAATGAACCCTGGCCTCCCACGTCACAACTGAGGTGACAAAACGCCACACGGTGGATGTCAGAGCGAACTGAGCCTGCAAGCGACTTGTGCATGTTCTTGTCAATAACACCTGCTTGATTATCCTCATCTCAGTTTCCATCATTTAACGTTGTATGCCTTAAGCATTACAAATTCACAGTTAAATATCTCTGAAAATTGTGAGAATTTCTGCCGCTCTGACACATACAAACAGTGATGTCCAGATTCCAACCACTCCCTCGCTGATAAAGTTTTCTATGTACAGCTACTCGAACATTTATGACTCTTATCTTAAATCTATGGCTACCGTTTGATTGATCCCTCCATCATAGGGAAATTTTTCGTTCAGTGTACCCAATCCATTCCACTCATTATTTCCTACATCTCAATACTGTCTTCTCTCAATCTCTACAGCTCTCACAAAAACAAGGCCAGTCAGTCTGAACTCTATCATAGCTGAAGTTCTTCAATCCAGACAATATATTGGCAAATTACTTCTGCACCGTTTCCACAGCTGTCATATCGATTCTTTTATGTGAATTGCAGCATTGTACATAATACTCTAGTGAGAGACGAATAAAGACTTGAAATAAATGTGGGGAATTCACAAACATTGGTCTTTTATATTAAAGTCTCTTTCCTTCGAAACTGTTCTGTGTCCTTTCATGAACCCAGTGCTCCAATGAACTCTCGTCCATGCAAATCAAACACTGTACATGAGGATTGATAACCAACCACATTATCTGATTGAATTAAGTGGCTTAAAGGTCCTCATGGTGGTATTCGGGCGTGTTCACCTAACAATAGTGACAGCTGCAACACTAACTTAACGGTGTCAATGTGAAAGTGAATGTTAATTTGTGCAATGCCCCAGAGACATGGGAGGAGGGATGGAAAGGAAGAATAGTGATTGTGAAAGGGAGAAAATTCTCCGAGATTCGATGCAGATGAAGTTTTAAGCAAATAAATCATCGCCTTAGAGAGTATTTTCACATTAAAATTGAATGTTTCCTTTCTGCGTTTGTTTTTTACAGGTTATATGGAGTAACATGGAACAAATGCGCATTACTCAGATTTGAATGGAGGTTGCTTCGGCCACAATGCAGAGGACGAACCACTACACGATCACATGAAAATCTCAACAGTAAAAGCAATAAATGCAATGGCTGAGATTGGCGAGGGACGGCACCACATGCACAAGAGGACAACGCACTGAGATTGGAATTAATCGTCATCTTCAATCCCTTCATTGGCTGTGGAGATTCCATAATTGAGAATGTTGAAGACTGAGTTCAATGGATTTCTAACAAAAATGAAATGTAGAGGCGATAGTACACAAATTGTTGAAATGTAAGTTTCAATAACAACGAAGTTTCACATCTTTACTTTAACAGTGCAGACGGACCACGTAGTAACAACTGTTGAACACTCACATCACACCGGTTCCCAGGTCTGGAGTCAGAGAAATTTAGTGGCGCAATGGCGAAGATCCGATCGGAAATTGGGAGTGGAATGAAGGCGTGGATCTCTACTCCATCTGCCAGTGACAAAGTCCGTGAACATGCAGTCCTTCTATGAAGGCAGAGAGGCGCGAGAAACGCCCAGGCTGGGAGCTCCAAACTCAGCTGGAGCAACTTCTGTTGACATGGAATAGGGAGCATTGGGAGAATGCTGGGAGTTCGAACCTCATCTGGATACACTTCAATTGACATGGTGCAGGAAACATTGGGTTGATGGAAAGTATCATGGACCATTTCAATCTGAACTGAAATAGTTTTCGGCAGCATACATTTTTGTGGATTGAGGGAGGATCTGCCGCAGGGAATTGTCACAATTGTAAATAAACATTTTGCAAAGACTCAGCTCGGATAGGAATACCTGTGCATTATGAAATGGACTAAATATCATTGCACTCTGACATTTCTCATATTCTGACTCTGCAGTCGGTTAATTTTCTGGAAGGATATTTTTAATTTTTTTTGTGTTATTCAATTTCCTGCAAGCTTGTTCTGGTCTGGTCATTGATGTAACATAAACAACCAGAAATTACCATGAAGTTAGGATTCGGTTCGAGGTTCCGTCGAATTACGGAAGAACAACAGTAGAGTAGAGGTGAAATTTATCAGAACAGCAGTGTTCAAATTGAGTGGATGGGCAGACAAAGGGTGAAAGGAAGATTCATGGTGATAAATGTGCTTTCTTTGCCAATGAAACTTACCGCATCACAAAGTGGTGACAATTGAAGTCAAGCATTGTGGGTGACAATATTTGTTGGTTTTGTGAATGTCTCACCTGCACTGACGGGAAGCTTATAAGTCCTTCTACACAGAGTGAGGCAGGGAGAATGTGAACACAGCAAGCTCCAAAAAAACAGAAATATTTCTTCTTTTCTGAACTTCAGTCCTGGACTGACTCAGATGACCTTTGCAAAATTATTTTACACCATGTCAGAGGAGGATTTACAGATTTGAACACGAAAACCAAATTATGTATCAAGATTAAATCATGCCACTTTATTCGCTAAGACAAAAGCAACATGGAAGTTTCACCTTCTGACTCGCAGTAATTCTTGCACAATATCATACATTTGTTTCCCATGAAACGGGAACAGCTGCTCTTCCTCTAACTTCCTAAACGTATTAAAACCTTGGTATGTTGAACAAATCACACCTTAATCGTTTTTGATCTCTGTAGAACAAATTCAACTTCTCCACCCTGAACTTAGATATAATATTCCGCTTTTCTTTGACTGTTCTGATAAATCTCCTTTTCGATTTCTCCACAGACATTCACATTCTTTGTCGAGATCACCTGTTTGCGCAAACCAAAATGCTGTGTATTCATGTGGGTGATGTTATCACACACAGGCAATTGCTCAGTAACATCACCCTGATTCCTGTGTATTTCCTCAACTGTGAACGTTTGCTTTGACCACAGTGCTTCTGATTTCGTTCGAGCTGCCGGTCCAGCATTTGATTACCAAGATGAAATCAAATAAATCAAATAAATTACTTCAGTATTTTTTACTGATAATCTACTGTTACAATCTGACACAACCTTTTGTACTGTCCACTCGACTACCAATCTTGATCTCATCTGCAAACTCACTGACCATGCTTTATACATTAATATCTAAATCATTTGTATGAATGAAAAACGAAAGTGGGCTCAGCATTGAACCCTGTGGAACACAGCTGGTAACAGTCCTCCAGTCAGAACACTACCTTCCACCACCGTTAATACCTTCTACCATTAAACTAATTTTATCTCGAATTGTAAAGCTTACGTTGAATTCTATGTTAAAATTTAATAAACCTTGTGGAACCTTTTAAAAGGATTTATTAAATTCCAACTGAACAATGCCTACCACTTAGTCCTCATCAATATTCTTTGTTACGTCCTCAAAAAACGCAACCATGTTTGTGAGACAGAAATTTCCTCGCACAAAACCAAACTGATTAGCCCTATTCCTTACTCGTCTCTCAAAATACTTATAAATCTGATTGCTCAGAATTGCTTCCAACAACTTACCCACGACCTTAGCAAGCCTCACAGGTATATCATTTTCGTTTTATCCATTCATCCCTTCCTCAACAAAACTACACCCTATTTATTGGGCACATCATTCGCAGTAATAGATGATGCAAAATATTTCTACCAAGGGCCCAACAGTTTATTTCTCTTTTTCCCACAAAGCCCTTGCTTCCCGAGATTAGATCCCAGAGAAATATCCAACTTTATATTTTCCAAGTCTTCCTGAACTTCCTTTTTTCAATGTGAACTACTTTCAAAACATCAATGTTTGCAGCCTCCATTTCGTTCACAAATGTGAAATGAACATTTAGTATCTCTCCCATCTGCTGAGGTGCAAGACAAATGTGAGTTCTTGCATCATTCTGGGATCTGATTTGTTCTCTAGCTCTGAATATACTTATAAAATATCTTTACTTTATACTTAAATTTATGTGCTAAGGCTATCTAATATTCTCGCTTTTCCTTCATGATTTCCTTTGAAGAATGCCCCTCTACTCCTTATATTGTTCAAGAGATTGACTTGATATCGCATGTTTACATGGAAACTGTGATTTTTTTTAAAAAAAAAATCTTAGACGACAAGTCCTTCATCCCTGCGATCAACGTTGTTCTAATAGAATCCTGACAATGTGCGAAAAGGCAAATCAGCCCAAGAAGAACCCATGAAACATACGAAGGTCATTGCACATAAGCTCACACCTCTACCCGATTCCTGTAACTCTGCATTTCCCATGGCCAAATGACGTCAACAACGTATTTTTCTTCTGTGGAGGAAACGCACGTAGATATGGAAAGAACGTGCAAACTGCAGACAGTCGCCCGATGAAGAAATTGAACCAGCGTTGCTTAGGCTGGAAGACAGCAGTGCTACCATTGTGTCAGCCATTGAAAACCTCCTATCCACCACTCATAATATATCTCCCCTGAGACATGAGGGTAAAAGCTATTCCAGATAATCCAAATACGTCTGACGAGAGCCTCTTATCGCGTCAGTTGTAAACCTCTGCAGTTGGTTCTTAACTCGCCTGAATGAATGCCGACATTGCATTTACCCTCCGAACGGCCAACAGGACCTGCATGTTAAACATAAGAGAAACCTCAACTGGATCTCTCAAGTGTCTTTAACCGAGGGATCTCTGAAGCCTTTCCCCGTCACAAAATGGTCTATGCCTCTAATCATGCCATTACTTCATGACCTCACTCTTTTCCACACAGTGTTCTAACTGCAACAATTTTTTATCCAAGCATTCAGCAAGTCCATGTCATTCTGCAGCCTGCCCACTTCCTCAAATCCATCTGTCCTTCCACATGTTGTTGTGTATTCTGCAAAATATCAACAAAACTCTCAGGTCCTTTGACCCAATCAGTCACGCATAACGGGAATAGTTGTGGTGCCAAAACTGACTCTTGCTGAACCCCACACGTCACGCGCTGCCATCCTGGAAAAGACCCTTTCACTCAACTGTTTTCAGCCAGTCAGCCAAAACTCAAGCCATGCCAGTACTTTGCCCCTGACACCATAGACCCTTATTTCGCAGCTTCCGATACTGCACCGTGACAAATACCAGCTGCGAATTCAAGCTGATCACATTCACAGAATATACTGTTTCTCACTTGCTCATTACCTCCTCATAGAATTCTATTACATTTGTCCTTAAGAACCTGTGTTGATGCTTCAAGTACTACGGAATCCCATCCTTATATTGACCTCTCGTACGGTATTGAATACAAAATTGTTTTGTTTGAGATTTATCTAAAATATTAAAACTTTGCTTTCAGTCCTGAATGTCACGAACAACAAAGTCCAATCGCAGTTGAACTCTGCGCTCTGAGCTCTCTCAGCAGGCTCGATGAGTGAGTGAATTCCTTCCCCCAGTCGATCTCTCTGCGGTCTCAGCAGGGTCGATGCGTGAGCTAACTGTTTTTCTCAAATGAAGCGTGTAAATACGTTCTGCCCACTGCAAACTCGCTGGTGTACTGAGAGTTGAGATGATCGTCCAACCGAGTCCCACAATGAAAACAATTGAAGTGTCTCTCAACTTGTGAAAATGTCGATGGAACATCAGTCCTGCAGAGACTCGAGAGCACATCCCACACACCGGATATTTGATAGTCTCTCCACAATGTGAAGACGTTCATGATTAAACGATCCCAAGGAACTTGTATAGTGATTACCACAATCTCAGCATTTAAAGAGTCTCTTCCTTGTGAATACGTTGATGCCATGTCAGTCCCCAGGAACATTTGCAACACTTGTCACCGTCTGGGCGTTGAAAAGACCTGTTAGTAATATTGATGGGACTTCACATCGATCGAACATTTGCAGCAAGTCCCACAGTTGTGGAATTGAAGATGTCTGTCCCCTGGATGAGCACGTGGATCGGACGCCAGGTCCCCAGAAGTTCTAAAGGACTTTCATTCGTGTGAGCACATTTCCTATGCATCAACTACACAGAGGTATGATAATACTTTCCAAAGTCTGGACAGATGAAAGGTTTCTCATTAGTATGAGCATGGTGTTGGATAATCCAATCACAGGATGTGTTATCGCATTTTCCGCAATCCAGACTTTGAAATGATTTCTCGTCATTGTGATCGAGCAGGTGTCGCAGTGGGTCAGAGAAGGAGTGTATCCCTTCCCACACATTGAGCTTGTTCCTGGTGACATTGCTTTCATGGGGTTTCAGCTCAGATGGAGAAATGAATCATCACTTGTCTACAGTCTCACTTAAATATGACTACGATTGTAGTTTGTGAGCTCTGGTGGGTGCAGAAACCTTGTCCACACTCACAACAAGTGAAGGATTGTCTCCCACTGTAACCGGGGCCTTTTCCTTCCATGTTCAAACTCTGATCAAGTTCTATTTCGTATAAATTGCGCGACTTCATCTTATCATGGTGGAGTGATTCTTTATTAAAACTACCCCTTCTAATCGGCTGTGAAATTGATGTTATAATTTTTTTAAAATCAAGAGAATGAGAAAGAGTCTCTCACAGACTGTGGATTGTGCCTGAAGCTAGAATTGAAGTTAAGGGATTTAGGCACCAACAAGTTGACAGGAAATTTGCAAGAATCTTTCAGACACACAGCCTCCACTTCTGTGAAAGAGCAGGTTACCAGGTGGATGTGATCACCATCAAATCCCTGTTCACTCGAGGTCAAACACTGTCCGGACTTCTCTGATATCATGTCCTGTTGGAGCAGACATTTCCTACAATTGAATTGTGCAAAAGTGAGGCCTCTATTTTCAGCCCCCAACACAAATCCACTGCCTCGCCACTGAGTCGAGATTGTGGACTTGGAAAGGCACAGCAGGGCAGGCAGCACACGAGAAGCAGGAGAATCGACGTTTCAGGCCAGAGCTCTTCATTTGGAATGAGGCTTTTGAGACGAGGAGGTACAGAGACAAATAGGAGGAGACAAGGTATCTGAGAGCGTGGTAGGTGGGTTGAGGTGTGGGTAATGTAAGATTGGTAAGATAACGAGTTTTTTTTTATTATTTGTTTTTTCAACAGTCTCTTTGGGAATTTAGAATCGTGGGAATGGAGGTGAGGGCATTTGAATGTTCCTCCTGCCGAATGTGGGAGTTGAGGCTCATGACTATGTGTCCCTGCTGACTACATCTGCGGGAAGTGCACCCAAATCCAGCTCCACGAAAACCGCGTTAGGGAACTGGAGCTAGGGCTGTATGAACTTTGGATCATTCGGGAGGCAGAGAGTGTTATTGAGGGGAGTTACTGGGAGGTAGTCACTCCTCAGGTACAAGTAAAAGGCAAAATGGTTACAGTCAAGGGACGGAAGTGCAACTGGCAGGCACTGCAGAGATCCCCTGTGGTCATTCCCCTCAACAATAAGTATACCGTTTTGAATACTATTGTGGGGGACGACTGACCAGGGGAAATCAGTGGGGCACCGGGCTATGGCACAGTGTCTATCCTTGCTGGTTAGAAGGGAAGGGGGGAGAGGAGCAGAGCAGTATTCATTGGGGACTCCATAGTTAGGGGACATTAAGAAAGTTCTGTGGGGACGGAAGAGACTCACGGTTGGTGTGTTGCCTCCCAGGTGCCAGGGTTCATAATGTCTCTGATCGTGTTTTTGGGATTCTTAAGTGGGAACGGGAGCAGCCACAGGTCATGGTCTATCGAGCACCAACGATATAGGTCGGAAGAGAGATGGGGATTTAAGGCAGAAATTCAGGGAGCTAGGATGGATGCTTAGAGCTAGGACGAACAGAGTTGTTGTCTCTGTTTTGTTGCCCGTGCCACGTGCTAGTGAGGCGAGGAACAGGAAGAGATTGGAGTTCAACACGTGGCTACAGGGATGGTGCAGGCTAGTGGGTTTTGGATTCTTTGATAGTTGGGGCTCTTCCTGGGGTAGCTGGGACTTGCACAAGCAGGAAGGTCTTTGTCTGAACCAGAAGGGTACCAATATCCTTGCGGGGGGGGTGGGGGGGGATATTCGCTAAGGCTATTGGGGGTGGGTTTAAACCAATCCAGCAAGGGGATGGGAACCAAAATTGTAGATCGAGTATACAAAAGGTTGAGAGTATGGAGATCCGAAATCAAGTATCAGGGATGCAAGATGGCACCGGCAAGCAAGGTGTTGGTTTGAAGTGTGTCTACTTCAACGCCAGGGGCATCTAAAATAAGGTGGATGAACTTGCAGCATGGTTGGTACCTCGGACGTCAATGTTGTGGCCATTTCGGATACATGGATAGAGCAGGCACAGGAGTGGTTGTTGCAGGTCCCAGGATTTAGATGTTTCAGTCAGAACAGTAGGCGGCACGGTGACACAGTGGTTAGCACTGCTGCCTCACAGCGCCAGACGCCCCAGGTTCAATTCCCACCTTGGGCGACTGTCTGTGTGAAGTTTGCACATTCTCCCCGTGTCTGCGTGGGTTTCCCCCAAGTGCTCCAGTTTCCTCCCACAGTCCAAAGGATGTGCAGGTTAGGTGAATTGGCCATGCTAAATTGCCCCGAGTGTTAGGTGTAGGGGAATGGGTCTGGGTGGGTTGCTCTTTGGAGGGACGGTGTGGACTTGTTGGGCCTAAGGACCTGTTTCCACACTGTAAGTAATCTAATCTAATCTAAACAGAGAAGATAGTAGAAGTGGCATTATTGGTCAAGGGACAGCATTGCAGTTGCAGAGAGGGTGTTTGGGGACTCATCAACTGGGGTAGTATGGACTAAGGTTATAAACAGGAAAGGAGAGGTCATGCTGTTGGGAGTTTTCTATCGGCCTCCGAATACTACCAGAGATATTGGGGAAAGGATAGCAAAGATGATTCTCGATAGCAATGAGACAGACAAGGTAGTTGTCATGGGGGACTTCAACTTTCCAAATATTGACTGAAAACACTATAGTACGAGTACTACAGTTGGATCCGTTTTTGTCCAATGTGTGCAGGAGGGCATCCTGTCACAGTATGTGGACAGGCCAACAAGGGGTGAAACCACATTAGATTTGGTACTGTGTAATGAGCGCGGCCAGGAGTTAGAGTTGGAAATAGATGAGCACTTTGGTGATAGCGATCACAATTCTGTTATGTTTACTTTAGTGATAGAAACGGACCGATGCATACCACTGGGCAATATCTACAGCTTGGGAAATGGCAATTACGTTGCGATGAGGCAAGATTTAGGAAGCATCATATGGGGAAGGAAACTGCAGGTTTTGGGCTCATTAGAAATGTGGAGCTTAATCAAGGAAAAGCTCCTGAGTGTCTAACATAAGTATGCACCTGTGAGGCATGGAGGAAGCTGTAGAGCGTGGGAGCTGTAGTTTATGAAGGAAGTTGAATCTCTGGTCACGATGAAGAAAGAGGTTTATGTTCAGTGAGATGTGAAGGCTCAGTTAGGCCGCTTGAGGATTATAAGACAGCCAGGAAAGACCTAAAGAGTGAGCTCAGAAGAACCAGGAGGAGACATGAGACGTTGTTGGTGGATAGGGCCAGCATAAACCCTGAGGCTTTCTACAGGTATTTAAAGAATAAAAGAATGACAAGAGTAAGATTAGCGCCAATCAATTATAGTAGTGGGAAGTTGTGTGTGGAGAAGAGGGCACAGGAGAAGCACTAAATGAATATCTTTCGACATTAATCTACTAGAAAACGGCCATGTTGTCGAGGAGAATATTGAGATACAGACTACTAGACTAGGTGGGATTGAGGTTCACAAGGAAGAGGTATTAGAAATCCTGCAGAGTGTGAATGTAGATAAGTCCCCTGGGCCGGACGGGATTTATCCTAGGATCCTCTGGGGAGCCAGAGAGGAGATTGCCGAGCCTTTGACATTGATCTTTAAATCGTCATTGTCCACAGGAAGAGTGCCAGAAACTGGAGGATAGCAAATGTGGTTCACCTGTTCAAGAAGGGGAGTAGAGACAATCCTGGTAATTACAGACCAGTGAGCCTTACTTCAGTTGTTTGTAAAATGTTGGAAAAGGTTATAAGAGACATGAGTTATAATCATCTGGAAAAGAATAACTTGATTAGAGATAGTCAGCACAGTTTTGTGAAGGGCAGGTCGTGCCTCACAACTTTTATTGAGTTCTTTGAGAAGGTGACCAAACAGGTAGATGAGAGTAAACAGCTTCATTTAGTGTATCTGGTTTTCAGCAAGGCGTTCGATAAGATTCCCAGAGTAGGCTGTTGCACAAAATGTGGAGGAATGGGATTATGGGAGATATAGCAGTTTGGATCAGTAATTGGCTTGCCGAAAGAAGACAGAAGGCGGTGGTTGATGGGAAATGTTCATCCTTGACACCAGTTCCCAGTGGTGTACTGCAAGGGTCGGTATTGGATCCACTGCTGCTCTTCATTTTAATAAACGACCTGGATGAGGGCGTAGAAGGGTGGGTTAGTAAATTTGTAGACGACACTAAGGTAGCTGGAGTTGTGGATAGTGACGACGGATGTTGTAGTTTACAGAGAGACATAGATAAGCTACAGAGCTGGGCTGAGAGGTGGCAAATAGAGTTTAATGCGGACAATTGTGAGCTGTTTCTTGTTGGTCGGAGTAACCGGAGTGCAAAGTATTGTGCTAATGGTAAGTATCTTGGAAGTGGAGATGTTCAGGAACAGAGATCCTTGAAATTTACTACCCAGGTTGACAGGGTTGTTAAAAAGGCATACAGTGTTTTAGCTTTCATTAATAGAGGGATCGAGTTTCGGAATCATGAGGTTATGCGACAGCTGTACAAAACTCTGGTGCAGCCGCACTTGGAGTATCGTGTACAGTTCTGTTCACCACATTATAAGAAGGATGTGGAAACTTTGGAAAGCATGCCGATTTCCTCGGATGTTGCCTGCTATGAAGGGAAGGTCTTACGAGGAAAGGCTGAGGGACTTGACGCTGTTTACATGGGCGAGAAGAAGGTTGAGAGGTGACTTAATAGAGACATATAAGATAATCATAGGGTTAGATAGGGTGGTAATTATTTCTGATGAAAAAGCGTGAAGTAGTTTTCTCCAGGGCTAATCTGTTTGAGTTTGAAATTCCACTTCTGTGTTTCTCCTTCGAGGAACATGTGGATAACAAGCAGCTGACGCGAAGAATGCTCCAGTTTGGCAGGAAGAGCTATAATGAGAGAATAGAAGCCGTAGAGTAACGGGGAAACAGTTGGGGAGGAGACGTACGGGAAGCGGCTTAATGCTTCTCTTCCTACGTAACGACAACACAACTAGAGGAATCCAAAGTAAACAGGCAGGATGATGGGAGATTACAGGCAGCCAGGCTGCCTCAGGAGGTATACGTTCAGCGTGTATCAATTCTAAACGGCTTGGCCGGTCCTCGAATGGCAGCCTGCTAACTGTTTACATCTTTGCTTACGTAAACAGGCTCTGGTTTTCAAGTCTAAAGTGAAGGAAGAAGTAGCCAAATGGTTAAATTCCTAATTTTCTGAAAGTCGGTCCCTACTGAGGCATTTGTCACTCTCGCAAGATGTGCCTGTGGTAATAGAAAGAACTAAAATTCCACCGAATCGTTCAAAAGAATTGACGTCTTCATTGGAATCATCTTGCAAAGCAAGTTGTTTATCTTCTTAAACTCGGTTTTCCTAAATATCTCTCAAAAATGAGCTGTTTCTGAGTACTTTGTAGCCAGAGCATTTGAAAGAAATTCATTCTGTTTGAATTATTTGTGACACTTTTTAATATACCGATTAATGTCTCCAATCGATGAATGCAACCGAGAATATCAGAGTCAACCTCAAACCGCTGTCAGAGGAGGGGAAGAGAGAAGGGGAAGATAGGAGCATCTCGCACGCAGCGCTTGTGCACATTATCAATTTCAAACCAATCCAATACCTGCAACCCGTGGGAGTTTTAAGGAAACAATTAAAAAGAGCCCCGTTTCAACTCTGTGAATCTTTAGGGAATGAAGGATGAACTAACCGAATGAGCAGAGACTGTCAAGGTACCTTCCCCTTCTTGTAGGAGCAGGGACATGATCTCTGATGTTCTCGAGGCATGAACTGATCTGAGATATTGAAGCATTCCCATCAGAGCTGCTCCACTGTCGTTGTTGTCACTCTCAGCAACAATATAACCTGATTACCTGACCAGGCACCCAACCCTGGCAGCAGTGAAGAAAACACCAACTCTTAACCAATACACCACCAGTGCTTCCTCGCAAGCTGTTGAACTGCTTTTTAAAGCCAAATCATGTGGCGTTTAATTTATCAGTACATAAGTTTGAGCAAGTCATCGACTGGTTACAGAATGGAAAGAGGCCCATCATCCAAGTTTTCAGCTCTTGGCCTCTCCCGTTGTGTTCTCAACATTTTCAAGCACTCGTCGTAATGCTATCATCCAGGCATGTTTTGCAATGTATCCGACTGAAGTTTAAGATGGATAACCTGTGTTCACACCCCGTCGGTGATCTAAACCCCATTTCACTTACAGAGGCAAACACACAGACACGTTCTGGCGAAGTGACTGTGGCCTTTGGAGAGATCAGCCAGAAAATAGGATTGCATTCAATTGGCTTATTTTGTCCCATTTCAAATTTCAACACCAGAGTTTGGTGGCAGCAAAGAAAGGAAGCATTCAGCCATTCCCCTGTCCGTATTCCTCCCCTATCTAAGCATTTAACTACGGAGGCAGTGTGCTCTGAGAGAAGGATCCTCACTCTTTAGAAAAAGCAACATAATAGATGATTGTATAGCCCGTGCATTAGAAACTAGTCGCAACAAAACCAAGACAGAACTGAAGGCATCATGAGCAGAAGGATGGGAGACTGTAATGCCGAATCAGACAGTGTCCATGTTGATAGAAACAGCGACTGTCCCTGGAAATCCAGTCATCTGGATTCCGTGCTCTCACAGCCATGGCCTGCGAATCGTTAGCATTTACTGTTACCAATATGAAATGCTGCCTTCCCCTTAAAAGTAGAATTATGACCTGGACATGCACACATAAATTGTGAAATTGATATAAATTGATGCTTTATTTCTTCCATATTTGGGCTGAAAGTGTATCATGTAAATACTTAGATGATCATTAAAATCCAGTATTCATGCCAGTTAGTGTTGTCACAAAACTACAAAACCAGAGGAAGAGCTGGGTTTTGAATGACTGAAGGAGGTGACTGCTCCTGCTTCCGACCCACTTTTCATCCCTTTTGTCCCAAGTTCAAGTGCAGAAGCCAAATACTGGCAATCTGATATATATTTAAAAAAAAAACACATAAAATGCTGGAAGTATTCAGCTTGTCTGGCAGCTTCTGAAAGTGTGGTAGAGGTCAACACCATCACAACCTGATTGACTTTACTTTGTATTCACGATAACTAATGTCCAAGTCACAACTCATTCAGACACATTTCCTCATCTTTAAAAGGTATGCACGCTTTCAGTTTGCCACAAGAAACGTTTTGTCAATTAATTCAGTACTGACAGGATAACCGTTTAAAGCTGTATGAAACATGTTGCAAACGGTCATACCAGACAAAATGAGGTGCCACGTGAAGAAATATGTGTTTCATTCAGGAAAGTTAAATAGAATTGTTCACAGAAAGTTATGGTGAACTTTCTGCCGATTATTTTGATGAGGTAAGAAGTAGTCTTGATGATGCTAATCCAAAGCGATCAGATAAATGTAGATTGGCAAAACAAAAGACAAAATTTCTGTGAGACTGCTGTGCATGAAACCTGGGGATGAAGGAATAAAAGGGATAGTAGCAATATTGATCATAAATTGACTGCGTGAAAGGTTACTGATGAAGTGTGCCTGCCTGAAACTTCGATTTTCATGATCATCGGATGCTGCGTGACCTGCTGTGCTTGTTGAGCACGACTCTAATGCTGACTCTGATCTCTAGCATTTGCAGTCCTCACTTTCGTCTGCTGGAAAGGGAACAGAGTCATCATTTACAATTGTGTTTTGAACTGGAATAATTTTTCAAGCGAACTTTGATTGAGCATTGGTGTGTGGAAGTTCTGGTTAGATTATTTTAGACAAGTGGCATTCTCTGATTTATCAGACCGCCCAGCGAGCCCATGAGATTCTTTGATTGGTTGGAGGACCAGTGCCTCCAGCTTTGTCCTGTAGGACCGCCTCTTCTTCGCTGTTGAACATTATACATCATCACTTGGGATGGATCCTGCAGTATGCATAGGGTTAACATGAACTGTGAGCATGCTCGCGGCGAGTTCTCAATGGAACAAAATGTTGTTGTCTCCAATCGACAATCGTTGAGTGAGGGCTACAGGAGAGGGAAGCGCCAGATGCTATAGCCCAGTTAGAGGTTACAGGTTTGGTCATGAAATGATTCTGGAACCAAATATAGTTTATCTGGGATCGCCAATTCAGCCACAGAGAGCATGAGTCTTCTTCTCAGAAACAGGACCCCGTCAGCGACCGCTATTCCTGTTTCAGTTTTATTTTTGTTTAATTTATCAGGTTACGGTTCGTTGATCGATCTTTAGTGTGAATAGAGCTGAAAATAAGTGATATTGTTTGAAATGATTGCGGTGGTCCATGAGGATGTAATGTTGTTGGGAGACGCTTGGGAGTGTAATAGTGACTGGAATTGGTGGGAAAGTGTACCCCATGAACACCTCTATCACTGACCTTGCTGTAAATTTGTCAGAGACGGAAAGAATGGAGCAGGAAGTGGAGGGACAGGACTCCTGAGCAGGATAGCGGGTCGCGGGAGTTTTGGAATTTGGGGTCATTCGTGGCCAATCCCTCAACAAAAACCCAACCCATTGTTTTTCTCACTGCTCCCCTTTCCCACACTTTCCTACCACTCCCTCCACCCAGTATTAGCAACATTTTAAAGACGTTTACTTATGTCATACATACTATCTCGCTTTTGTCAGAACGTTCAGCAATTTGAGAATTGAATTGAAATTGAGATACAGAACAGCCAGTGTACGAATCTCAAAAGTTACTTTGCACCTCCTCGAATTGCTGAAATTCGTATGCTAAAATCGCTCCCCAATTACTGTTTGGTAAGGACTTACTGAATTATTTCTTAAATCTAGACAATATGTTACTGATATCTGTGTCAGTCAAAAACAATTGGTTTTCATATCCCACCTTTAACAGAATGGAAATATGAAATATTAGAACTGGCCTGGTTTGTTGTGATGTTTGATCCTTCTCTATAATTCAGTATGATCTTATCTGATCATTCCGCACAGTAACCTGCTACTTCTTTAGGCCTACACCTTATGATTCCTCTTGCCTCAAAACTTTAGATATCTTCATCTTGTCAACATTCCACATTCTGGCTTCAATTACGTTCTGTGGCATCAAATTTCACTTAGTTACCAGTCTTTGATTAATAAATAAAATCGTCATCTCAGTCTTAAATGGACTACCCATATTCTTAGAAGTGACGCCACCTCCCAACCCTCTATGGTTTGGACGCCCTGGTCATTGAAAGCATCCTTCCTGCATTTACCTTGTTCGTACCTTTTAGGTGACGTCCTACTTCATCATTCTAAACTTGAGTGATTTTCATCCAAACGAATCCTCATACGTCAGTCCTGTCATCCCATGAATTAGTCTGGTAAACATTTAATGTGCCATCTCCGAATGGAGAACATCCTTTATCAGATAAGGATCCCTAAACTGCACTCTCGGTTGTGCTGTCAACAAGACCCTGCACAATTTCAGCAAGTCTTCCCTGCTCCTGTGTTCAAATCCTCTCAGTACAAAGGCTAACACACCGTTTACCTTCCTCACCTGCTGCTGCTCCTGCATGCTTCCGTTCAGCGATTTGTGTACAAGAAGACGAGATCGCCTTTCCTATTTTAGTTTCGTAAATTCATGCTGGCTCTGTCCAATGCAATTACTGTTTTCCAGTGTTAGGCTAACTTTTCTGTCATTCCATGTTTTCTCGCTACTTCCTTTTATAAACCGTGGCGTCATATTAACTGACCTCCAAGCCCTAGATATTGTTTCAGAGTCGATAGAATATTGAAATATGACAATTAATTTACTCTATTTAGACTCCACACTCTAGTTACAGAACGCATTCACTGCATTTAGGGTGACTTTATGTACACTGCTGTTTGATTCGCAGTTGGTGGAATTTACTGTCTTTTAATCTCATCAATTTCCACAACACTATCTCCCTGATAATACTGATTTCTTTCAGTTCCTCCCTCTCTTTTTCTTCCCAGCACTTTAGGAATATTACTTTTATCATCTGTGATGACAGAACCAATATACATATTTATTTGGTGTTATATATATTTATCCCGCATTATAACATCCTGTGTTTCTCATTGTAAGGGATTTGTTTTCAATAATCGTTTTTTTTTTCTCAATTCATATACCTTCAGGAGCTTTAACAATTCATTATATGCTTACTGTTAAACGAAATTTTCGTTCTGTATTAATTCTTTCTTCTTCTTCTGCTGATGCCTGATGTTTGCTGCTATTTTCAGCCAATTTGTAAGGCTCCTTGAGTGCAATGCTATGCCTAATGTCGCTTGTTAGCCATGATATGGCCACGTTTCCCGGTTTCTTTGTGTCAGACAGGAGTGATAAGGAGTTGCAGTTCCTGCAAATGTTTTTGAAGTGCTTGTCATCCCTTTAAGTTCTGTTCCCCAATTCGTTATACACTGCTCACGCTTCATATCAGTATCATTTCTTCTATTTAGATTTCGGCTCAAAATCGGAGTCAGCTCTATCACTCTCCACCTTAATGAAGAGTTCTCTCACTGACTTCTTCACTCGTCCTGAGGGACAGCATAGAGATAGATTGTCAATTATTCCTTGACATATATACAAAGAAAGCTTTGAAATCAAAGTTGACATATACCCAGGCCTGCTGACTCATTAGAGACAGAGACAGAGAGGGAGAGAGAGAGGGAGAGATCGCGCGATTTGACTGTTGGTGCTTTAACCTGAGAGTCGTTGTGCCTCAGGCACAAGGTGAAAATGTAGGGACTTCATGAGACCAGTACGAGAACTGTGAACATGCTGCTGCTGTCATTCTTCATCGAAATCTCGTCGACCAGCCAACTAAGCTAGCTCACCAATAGCCATTAAACAGTACGTAATCAAGGATGCTCTGTCCTCCATTTGTGTCCTTAATGTATCGACTCAGAAAACCATCTCATACATACACCACGTAAGTCTCCTCCATAGTATTGTTACTGATCTGACTTGCTCAGTCTATTGCCAGGTTGAAGTCACACGCAATAGCGAGAAGGCCACAAGATAAAGGAGCAGCATTAGGCCATTCAACCCATCGAGACCTCTCCAATATTTGGTCATGGTTGATGTTTCACAACCGCATTCTTCGGCTTTCTGCTAACTGTTTACATCTTTGCTTACGTAAACAGGCTCTGGTTATCAATCAGGGACCTATCTATGTCTGTCTTGAAAAATTGCAATGACTTGACCACTAAGCACTCTACGGCAGAGTTCCAAAGGATGACTAGCCTCTTGCTGAAGAAATTCCTCCGCATCTCACTTCAAAATGGTCATCCTTTCTCTCTATACTGTGCAGTCGGCTCCTGGTCTCTCGTGCTAGTTAAAAAACTTCTCCACAGCCACTTTAATTGCCCCTCTCTGCATTGTTTAAGTTTCAATCAGATTCTCCTCAAACTTCTAAACTGGATCAAGTACAGCCCCCGAGTTTTCACCATTTTATGACAAGCATTTCTTCCCCCAGGATCATTCTTTTAAACCTTCTTCGGACCCTATCCAATGTCATCATATCTTCTGGAGTATTGTGTACAGTTCTTGTTTCCTCGTTCCGAGAAGGATTTTATTATATTGGAGAAGGTTCAGAAAGTATTTACCAGAATGATGTCATGAATAACAAGTCTTCTGTTATAAAAATAGGCTGCGGTTTCTTTTTCACTGGAGCAGAGGACTACGACGTTTGGCCTTATAGAGATTTGTGAAATCAAGAGGAGCATAAATAAGATTACTATCAAAGGTGAGGGAGATCGCATCCAGGGGCATATGTTTAAAGTACGAGAAGGAAGATTTATAAAGGACATGAGTGGCAGCTTTTGTTTTACACCCTTTGGTCACTGTGTGCAATAAACCGCTAGAGGAAGTGATGGATGCAACTACAGTTAAATTATTTAAAAGTCATTTGGATAAGTAACTGATTAGGAATGTATTGGAAGTTTTTGGGCCAACGGCAGGCAGGCGGGTCTATTTTAATTTGGCAATGAGTTCTGCATGGTATATATGGAGTGAATGGTCTGCTAAACTGCTGTATGACTCTGAAATACCGTTAGATATCGGACCTAACTTCCTGCAATATTGCAAATGCAGTCTGACCACGACTATATAAATGCTCAACTGGACATCTCTGTTCTTGTATTTGAGGCCCCTTGATATAAATTATAAAATTGAATTTTCCTTCCTGAATTCCAACTGAACCTACATCATCTAAGGCTCCCAGGTCACTTTATGCTTCGGATTTCTAAAGGCTTTGCGTGAACAGAAATTAGTCGAAGCCTGCATCTTATGAAGTTTCCCAGCTTTCCAGACGCGACCTGTCTCTCAAACTACGTTTGTGTCAAGTGCAAATGTAGCGAAAATGCACTCTATTCCTTTGTCCAGATGTTTAACGTGTAACGTGAACAGTTATGCTCTCAACACTGATGGCTGTGCAAGTCTTAAAAAATCAGTAGCTGCCATCCTGAAAAAGACCCCTCTGTTCTCACTCAGCCAGTCAGCCAATCCCCTCCTTGTCACTAACAGCATGCTTTTACCTTATTTCGCAGTCTGCTGTATGGCACCTTATCACAGGACTTATGAGTATTGAATTAGATCACGACCACTGGCTCTGCTTTGCCTAACTTACTTGGTACTTCCTCAAAGAGATCTAGCATAGCTGTCAGACATGACGTCCACTTGATGAGGATATGCAGACTTTGTTGTAATTTACCATCCATTTCCAAGTGATGTGCAACACTGTCGTTCACATGGCCGACAGTAGTCTGTGTCTGCCTCTCCTCTTTCTTTCAGCAGGGGTGTTGCACTTAAAAATTTCCCGTCATCTGGGACCCACCCTGACGCCGATGACTCCTGACTGATCACGACCAATGCGTCCACAATCTCCTCAGCCATCTCCTTCAGAAATCAGGAATGCAATCCATCTGGTCTCAGTGACTTAATCCCTTCAGACCTTGCAGCTTCCCTGGCATCTTCTGGTTATTGCTGGCATTTCATTCACTTCTTCCCTACGTGTCTCTTAATTCACATATTTTGTTATTGTCTTCCATTGTGAAAACTGATGCAAAGTACGTGTTCACCTGCACCATTTCGTTGTTCCCCAATACATCTTCTCCAGTGCACCAATTTGCACTCTTCTCTCTGTTGTCTCTCCACCATTCAGGCGCTCTGCCTGTATTGCTGATGAAGGGCTTTTGCCCGAAACGTCGGATTTTCCTGCTCCTCGGAAGATGCCTGAACTGCTGTGCTTTTCCAGCACCACTCTACTCCAGAATCTGGTTTCCAGCATCTGCAGTAATTGTTTTTACCGAGTTGACTTTAACCCTACTGCGAATACTCTTGCAAGTATGCCTGCCTTGAAGAAATGTTCCTCCTCTCTCTACAAGAATCTCAGGGAGTCCTCTTCCACTGCAACTCCCAGGTCATTTCCTCTGCTCTGAAGCTACCTTCTCCCACTCTCCTCACTGACCTGTCACCTTCATCCCCACCCACACTCACCTATTGTACTCTATTCTACTTTCTCCCCACCCCGCCCTCCTCACATTTAATTCTCCACCCGTCAGGCTCTCTGACTGTACTCCTGATGAAGGGCTTTCGTCCGAAACGTCGGAATTTCCTGCTACTCGGTTGCAGCCAGAACTGCTGTGCTTTTCCAGCACCACTCTACTCAAGAATCTGGTTTCCAGCATCTGCAGTCATTGTTTTACCTTACTCTTCTCTCTGTAACCTTTTAAATATGTGAACAAACTCTTGCACCATTCTTTATATTTCAAGTTCACACACTTACGTACTAAATCTTAATAACTCATCTTGTCATTTCGGTTGTTCTCTGCTCGTTATTGAACCCTTTCAAATGCTCTAGGTTTCACTAATCTACACCAGATGGTGTTTTCCTTTTGTTTCTGTGCTCTTCCTGTCTTCTCTTGTCAGTCATGTTTGCTTTAACCTCTCTTAAGCATGTTCAGGTGGCGTGAGCAATGGATCCGGTGTTACTAGGCGCTGACGGAGTGCCATTTGGACTTGAGATAACGTTCGCCAACTTCTACAGTATAGCACACTACATGGAACAAGACTGTGACCAGGACACAATGATTGTGAATTTCTCTCCTGAACTGGTAGAGAAGGGTTTACGAAACTGCATTTTAGTGAGTTCAGAGGAGAGCATTTACACACACCAAACCCAAACCAAGGTATATTTGTGTCTTCTGAATTTCGTACCTGGATTGACAGTGATTAATTTTAGATACCCCTTTTTGTTATTTTACCATAACTCTTGTCGACTGTGTCTTTATGAATTTTCCACCAATTACCATCCCCAGAGCCTGTGACTGTCACAAATCGACTCCATTTTCCTTCTGCTTCTCAGATCATAAAGATGTAGAAATCTGCTTCATTTTTATTTCCTGATGTCTGTCTGCGCACGCTAAAACATTCATCTATCTTCTTTCCCTGCACATAAAACCCGACCAGCTTAGTTCTTCCAGCATAGCCTGTTTTATTAAAAAATGTCAGCTGCTGCAGTATTTTGCTATTATTTTCTTGCAGGTTTTTCTCACAGCACTGAGTCTAAAAATACAGACGTTCCAAAGATTAGCTGCTTTCTTACTGAGTGGTGGATACAGAAACAGATCCATGGCCTCCTGTGTGAGTATTTCTTTCTTTAATTTTAGTCACAATTACCCCACTCTCCATCCCTTTCATGAGCAAGTCTGGCTGATATTGTCAATCTCCAATTGCCTATGTAGAGGTCGATGGATTATATTCTTGAACTGCTGCAGTCCACGTAGTGCACGTGGTCCCAGATTACTGGCAGGTGAGGAGTTACAGGTTAAACACCTGGAAATGATGAAGGAATTGCAATGGATATCCAAATAAACAACATAATATTATAATTCTACCCCGTCTTCCATCTGTCAAAATGTCCATAATGATTCACAGGAATGTGAAAAGGCAACACTTGACACTAAGCCACAAAAAGAGTTGTTTTGGCACTTGACCGAGCATGTTTGAATGGGTTCTCTCACAATTATATGCTTCAATCAATTTTACACGGTATTAGAAGGATTGATTTGCATTCAGCAAATTTGGATCAAAGATCACAGCAGAGTCTGACGGAGCCACATCATTTATCCGAACCTGAATAGTATGGTGTTCTGAACAGGAAAGGTACAAACTTCGTTGAAAGTCGGGAGAAACAGAGCAAGTGTGTGTGAGCGAGGCTTCAGCTGATCATCTGGCCTGGCAAGACGCAAAGCGAATCAGCACAGTGAGAAACTTTGCAAATGTCTGGATTGTAGAAAAGGAGAAAGTGAGGATCGCAAATGCTTGCAATCAGTGTCGAAGAATGTGGTACTGGAAAAGCACAGGCCGTCAGTCAACATCCAATCAGAAGCCCTTCATCAGGAGATTAAATGTCCCAAAAATATGAAACAAGGGGCAAAACAAATAAGAACAGGAAAGAGGTCGTACTTCAAAAGTTAAGTGGACTAAAGTTTGAGTCAATTAGACCAGACAGGTTTCATCCCAAAATGTTGAAGAATGAGGAAGACAATTAGAGAATGTGGATGCGCTGGGAGTCATCTTTCAAGTTATGTGATCTCTGCAACGTCTCCTGTGGAGTGGAATTCACATTGGTACCCCACTGTTTTGCTTGATCAGGAGGCTTTTTATCCGGTCCCACACAACTTCACGAAATACAATGTGGTTGTTGTAAACGTACCAGCATTCATTAAGGATTGTTTACCAGCTGGAAAACATGGAGTAGGAATAAGCGCACTTTTCTCAGGTTGGTGTTCTGTTACTGGTGGAGGAGCACAAGGATCAGTGACAGCACTGCTGCCTCACAGTGCTAGAGACCGGGGTTCAATACCAGTCTCACACGATTGCCTACATGAAGTATACACATTCTCAGCGTCTGCGTGGGATTCCTGCGGTTGGTGCTATTTCTGCACACAGTACAAACGTTCACGGTTCAGATGAATTGCCCATTATATCCAGGAATGTACAGGCTAAGTGGATTGGGCATGCTAAATGCAGCATTATAGGGAGAGAGTAGGGCCTCATTGCTGTGACTGCTTTGCAGGAATTCTATGATTCAATGCTTGAACCAAATTGTTCCCAACCATTATACATGATCTGGGCATTTGGACCTCTTGTAATTTTTCCAAACTTGTTGATGACACCAACTGGATCGGAATGTATATTGTGAGGAGGATGGTGGGAGCCTTCAAGTGAAGTTTGACAGCCTCACGAATGGGTCAGTAAATGGCAGTTTATCCATACCACACGATAGCTCCACAAAGAACTTCAATAATCTGGTTAAATCTGACTTCACTTTCGCAAAATATCTTGAATTTTCGTCATACCCTTGATTTTCTTTCCCCAAGTGCCTTGCTCAACAACTTTATTAAAAAAACATTGAGAAGCTTTCATGTGACAGATGTTAAGCTAACTGCTTGTCATTTCCTCCTTGACTTCCCTTCTGTTCTGACTAAATAAAACTCACTGATCTGCATTGGTTCCCAGGATGACTCTCCACTTATTTTATAATTCTCAGATTTGTTTTCAAATCCATCCATGGTCTTACACCCCATTAATCCACCACTGCTTCCAGCCCAACATTCCTCTGTGCTCTTCCCACTCCTCAACTTCTGCTCTCTGTATTCGAACGCTCCTTACACCTCCCCCCCCCCCCCCCCACTGCCAAATATGGATTTCACACTGAATGAGAGAGTCTGAAGCAGTGTTGCATTTCACTAAACACTACAGGCTACTGCTCTTGGCGTTAATATGGAGTTCTACTACATCACCATGTTATCTAAAAAAATAGATCAATTCATTCTCATGACTATGATGTAGATTCCTGCAAAATACTTGACTATTTTCTGTGTGCTGGCAAGTCCAGTATCTTTCTCTATCCCCTGTTTCACTTTGATTGTGACATGGCACATTTTACTACTCCTTTATTCACTTATGACTGTCCTTTGTTTGAGGTCTATATTTATGGTTTTGTGTGTGGTGGGGCAGTGACAGCCTGATGTGGAATTGCAGAGGGTTATGAAGTTGAAAGTGTGTGGTGTACCTTGAAGAGAGATAGAATGTTGTTCTACACTGACAGCTTACGAGAGCAGTGTCAGAGTTTACTGGAAAATTGAAAATATATAACATTTGGCTGTGAAATAGGTACCTGAGTTGGTTGCCATTTCGACGACAATTCAACTTTAACCATCGAGATTCAATTACGTCTCTGTAAACTAAAAGCAAATCGATTTCGAATTTATTATTCTGCCAACATTGACCCAATCAGATAATCCGATTTTGGGGTATAAGAATGGTAGGCGTTTTGAAAGTCAGACAGAGTTACAGCCATCAAGGGAGAACTACAGGAGGAAAAGAAAGCCAAAAACAAAAAGACAGATTGCGAAATTAAGGGAAATGACTCTGGCAATTTGAGCAGCTAACACCAAACAAATTTTAGCATGAAAGCTGCTGGGTTGCGCTATTGGATCTCATCATCACCATGATCACATGTGCCCCACACGCTGACATTGATAACTCGTCCGAATCTCATTTCGTCTGCTGCTGAAACTCTAATTTTCCCCCTTTGATATCATTAGAGGGGACTTAAAATGAAAAGGCTGGCGACTTTGCTCCATTAAAAAATTGCAGTTCTGAGGAACGATGTTTTAAATGAATATCAAACGCGACTGTAAAAATTCAGCGAAGGAACAAAAAATGCAGTGACAGTGCTGGAAGAATGCCACAGAGACCAGGACAACTTAGCGGTATAGTGTAGCTAATGACAATTAATCTCTCAATAATGATCAAATAAAAGGGTAGAAATAAGGGTAGTGGATTTTCACAACTCCAATGTAGTGTGTCATTGTAATGCGAAATGATTTTTCAAGTGATTTCAAGAGCACTGTTTTGATCAGTCATGGCAAGACCAACAAGAGCAGCACAATAGGAGGAATGGCGTCGGGAGAGCATCATGGTAGTAGAGATCACAAACCAGTCAGCTTAACATCAGACTGAAATCCACCTAGCACAAGAATTAGACTAGTATGATTGACCTGGTGTGTGTTTATTTTACCATCGCAAACTGGTTAAAAGCTAAAAATGTGTTGCAGGTAAAGGGCAGCAGGTCAGGCAGCATCCAAGGAGCAGGGGAATCGACGTTTCTGGCATGCTGGTCCTTGGATGCTGCCTGACTTGCTGCGCTTTTCCAGCAACACATGTTCAGCTCTGATCTCCAGCATCTGCAGTCCTCACTTTCTCCTCGAAAACTGGTTAAAAGATCAACGTCTGTGGCATTAATGGAAACGTAGAGAGTGAGGTGCCATACTGGTTTAGTGGCAGGAAGTCAAGACAAGTTGGTAGCAAGTCATCTCTGGTCCATGACAGTAAAGGCTCCAACATGATGACTGATTTCACAACCACCGGGATTGAAATGGATCGAGTGGTTTCATGTTCCCAATGATGGGATCGGACACGTTTACCCATCAAGAGTGACAGCAGTAGCACAGACAGAATGTTGCCGATGTGCGCGTTAGATTATGGAATGACTCTGTGAAATGGAAGGAGCGATGTAAAGGAGGGTTAGTGACCATGGAAGTGAGGCAAATCTCTGAAAATGCGTGGGCGTGAATTCTGATTTATGAAATGGAGAATTGTGATATTCCACATAAGTAACCAATGTTGTGGAATATCGTATAATCTCGTGTTCCCAGGGCTAAACTAAGAGAGACTGAGTGGCGCAGCAGCGAAGATCAAACTGGAAATGGGCATGAGGATGAGCCCGCTGTGACGGTGCAAAGGTGCATGAAATGCCGGGGCTGGGACTCCACACTCACCTGTAGTACATTCTGTTGACATGGAGCAAGGAGCATTGTGATATCAGATTGGGACCTCCAACTTATATGGAGCAGCTTCTGTTGGCATAAAGCAGGGGGCATTGTGGCAGCAGGCTGGAAGTTCCAACCTCCCCTGGAGCAGATTGTATTGATAAGCAGCACGGAGCAATGAGACATCAAGTTGGGAGAAAGGATACTCAGTTATTTTAATCTGAATTAAATTAGTATTTAGCAGGAACCTTGTTTGTAGATTCAGTGAATACCTGTCCCAAGGAAATCTCCCAAAAATATGGGAAAATGTGGGAAAGATACAGCTCGTGGAGGAGAATCTGTGCAGAAAGAAATGCAGGCAATATTTTCTTTTTCTGACTTTTATCATAAGACTGACTGCGAATTTGTTTAAATTGCAGCAAGCGATTTTCAGCTCGTGTCATGATATTACATTTCCTGAAAATGCACGCACGTCATTCCAGCAAACTAAACTTCAAATAATTAACGGTATATAACTAGCTCAAAGGGGGAGGACCGAGTTTGGTGCTGGAAGGTTGTCTGTCAGACTGGAGTCCCGTGACCAGTGGAGTGCTACAAGGATCGGTGTTGGGTCCTCTACTTTTTGTCATTTAACTGGAGGTGTAGTGGACAGCAAATAGAGTTACCACAGAGTAGAACAGGATCTTGACCAGTTCGGCCAATCGGCTGAGAAGTGGTAGATGGAGTTTAATTCAGATAAATGTGAGGTGCTGCATTTTGGGAAAGCAAATCATAAAGGGACTTCAACACTTAATGGTAATGTCCGAGGGAGTGTTACTGAACAAAGAGACCTTGGAGTGCAGGTGCATAGAATTCTGATATTTGAAATTTAACTTGAAAGTGGAGTCGCAGGTAGATAGGATAGTGAAGAAGGCGTTTAGTACGCTTTCCTTTATTGGTCAGAGTATTGAATACATGAGTTGGGTGGTAATGTTGCGGCTGTACAAGACATTGGTTAGGCCACTGTTGGAATATTGCGTGCTTATCTGGTCTCCTTCCCATCGGAAAGAAGTTACGAAATTTGATAGAGTTCAGAAAACAAATATGAGGATTTTGCCAGGGTTGGAGGATTTGCAATATAGGGAGAGGCTTAACAGGCTGGGGCTGTTTTCCCTGGAGCGTCGGAGGCTGAGGGGTGACTTATTAGAGGTTTTCAAAATTATGAGGGTCAAAGATAGGATAAATAGAAAAAAAGCTTTTCCCTGGGGTCTGGGAAAATTAGAGTGCATAGTTTTAAGGTGAAAGGGGAAAGATATAAATGAGACCGACGGGGCAACTTTATCACACAGAGAGTGATAAGTGTATGGAATGTGCTGCCAAAGGAAGTGGTGGAGGCTGGTACAATTGCAATATTTAAGAGGCATTTGGATGGATATAGGAATAGAAAGGGTTTGGAGGGATATGGGCGGGGTGATGGCAGATGGGACTAGATTGGGTTGGGATATCTGGTCAAAATGGACGAGTAGGACCAAAGAGTCTGTTTCCATGCTGTACAGCTCTCTGACTCTCTGACTCTATTTGATGTTGCCATTATGCTTGAGTTTATCTTGATTTATGGAGGAAAAGCAGGAAACTGATGTTGAAATTTACAGAATCAGCGATGATCCCATCCAATGGCTGAATAGACAAGAGGCGGAATGGAAGCTTCATCATGACAGATATGTTTTCATTATGGATCGCGCTCAAACACGAAGTGGGGAGGATTGGACTGAAGCAGTGGTGGTGATTTTCTTTCCTGGTTAAATTTTGAATATGACTGCTATTTCTCCTGTCCATCTTAACATCACAACTCTGAAGCATGAAAGCACGAAGAACACGTGGGACAAGTGGCGCAAAGTCTAACATGCCTGACTCCAGATCAGAACATTGTAGGTTTGACTCCTCTCTCGCTCGAGGCTAACGCAGGTATTTATTACACTCACAACCTAAACTTCCTCATTGTTCTGAAGCTGAGATGAAGTTTGAGCTCCTGATATGCAGACACGAGAATCTCTTTCAGTACACGTCCACGAGAACATCACAGTCAATGTCGCAGCGTCATCACAAGTGAGGAAGACCAAATAGTCCCACACACTGCGAATTGGCACTTTTCAATTTCACAGAGCCATCGACCCAATAGCTGCGTCTCCTCGAAATGGCAAGGAAACAAAAAAAATATCTCAGTCTCATGTTGGTTCATGGAGTGCCGAGGCCCCTTCTCCTACTTTAAAAGGCTGGAACATTGACTTTGATGTTCGTGGAGACATTGATTGATTCGAAGCATTGAAAGGAATCCTATCACAGACGCCCATGCTGTTGATGCTGAACAAAACAGCCCTTACTGGGAATTGAACACGGGCTGCAGTGGTAAAAGTGCCAATTCAGAACCACGACACGACCAGGGACGAGTACAGCGGTCAGACGCACGTCGAGTGACAGCTCTCAAATGTGTTGGACGCGTTGTTTGCAGAAACAACCGCTTCACTATCCTCATTCCAATTTCCATCTCTTTGCCTTGTATGACTTAGCATGATAAATACAGACTGAATACCTCAGAAGGTTGTGTTGATTTCATCACAATGAGTTGCAGATTTATCCACTGGTGGATAAAGTTTTTACTGCTTATATACTGAAAACTTTCTGTATCTTACATTTAGTCTACGCCACATGGCGTTTGACCGAGAGATACCATTTCTTTCAGGCTAATATGCCTTCATCTCTCATTGTTTCGCACAATTCAATCATGTTTCCTCATAATCTCCTCTTCTCCATTGAAATTAGATCAGAGAAACTGATCGTTTCCAAAAAAAACACCTTTTGCTGAATACTGCATTGTGTCCTTTTCCTGAGCATGATGTTCTAGTGATCTCCGGTACCTGTCAGTAAAAATTGCTACATGAGCATTGATCTCACAACAGCAGTATGTAAATGGATCGATTGATTTTAAGGTCCAAATTGTGGGATTGGGTCACGTTCGCCCAACAACATTGGCTGCAGCTGCACAGACTGAACAATGTCAATGCGAGTACTTGATTGCCAAATGCCTCAGGGAAATTGGAGGAGCGACCTAAAGCAGGGTTACTGATCGTGGGATGGGGAGAAAGCTCCCAGAATTGGTGGGTATGAATCCTGAGACATAGACAGCAGAGATGTGAAAGGGCGAGGGTTTGAAGGAGCAAAATCATCACCTCGACGAATATTTTCATGTCAAAAAAGAGTGATTCGCTCCTGCTTTTGTTAAGCATGTCTTACTCTGCATAAAACGGTAACAAGTGACAATACTGGAAGTCAAATTGGAGATGATCTTTCTGCTGCCACTACGCAAAGTGCTAACTTTTCACGATACCGGCTCCACATGGAATTGCATGATGCAAAAAGCAGCAAAGATAGTGGCAGAGGATATGTTAGGAACAGGACTACATGAGCAGTAGTAATACTTGACAAACAGTGACTGAGACATGCTAAATCATGGTGGGCTGAATGGTTAACTTTGGTATCTCCAGAGCTGATGGATATTTCATCACTTAGTTTGTTGAAGGCGAAGATTGATATAGTTCTCCAGAAAATGAAAGCGTCAGGGAATAATGCAGGGAATTGCTGGACTGTATTTCTGCAAAAGAAATGTAGTTTACCTTCGGTTTCTTAACCAATTTCGTCATGCAAGCAAGTGACCACTGCTGTGGAATATCATATAGTGCCAAGTTTCAAGCCTGGAATACGAAAAACTGTATGGTGCAACAGCGAAGATCAAACTGGAAATGGGGATGGGGATGAACCAGCAGATATGGGTTCAGTCATGAAATCAGTGAGTGTGAAGTATTTCGCTGAAAGTATAGAGTGAATTGAAATGCCGGGAACTGGGAGTTCCAACATTGCGTGGAGCAGATTCTATTGACGTGGTATACGTCGCATCAGGCTGGGAGCTCCAACGTGAACTGCAGCAGCCTTCATTGACACGAAGCTGGGAGCATTGGGATATCAAACCGGTAGTTCCAACTTTACCTGGAGCAGCTTCTATTGACATCTGCACAGAGAGAAACGGAGGTAATAATTTCGCTCTCTGACCTTTCTCATATGGCTAACTCTGCTCTGGCAGGAAGGGTTTTCTTTTGCTCACTTCATTTTATCGAATTTCTTGTAAACTCGGACAGGTCGTTAAAGTACTTTCAAACTTCGAAAATTAGCTTGAATGCGATGTTGTGATTAGGCATTAGTTTATCAAAAGTGATGTTGAAAAATCAGTGAAGTGAATTTGAAATTCATCAGATGAGCGGAGATCCCATTGAATGGCTGAGTCGACACAAAGTGAATGGAAGTTTCATGAGGATGAATGTCTTTTCGTTACAAAACCTCCCACTGCGCAATGAGCGGATGATTGGAATGAAGCAGTAACAGTGGTTATCTTTCCTGGTTATTCAACTTGTGAACATGAGTACGATTGGTCATGTCCGTGTTTAGATCACAATTCTGCAGAATACCAACCTCAAGCACGCGCAAGCGCAGTGTCACAATGGATAATACGCTTGGTTACTGTCCAGAAATCGCAGTTAAGGTTTCGACTTGGTTCAAGAGCAAGACTGGCAGGCTTCAAATTCACATACAAGCTAATCTCCCGCACAATGTAGCACATACAACGGGCCAGTGGCACAATGGATAACATGCCTAACTACAGATCTGCTGAGTGGAGTTTCGATTCCAAACTGGCTTGCGGGCAGCGCTGACTTTATTGCACTGAAAACTGACTTTTCTGAAGCCCAATTGAGGTTTGCACCTTGAACTGCAGGGTCAAGAGTCCTTTCATTAAATGTCCCTGCGAACGTCAGAGTCAATATCCCAGAGCCATCACTGGGGGGAAAGCTGAATTCGTCACTCACGCTGCCCTTTACTCCTGTCAACCTTCCGAGATTCACTGTGGCACGTGCGATTGTGAAGGAAACAAGACACAGAGTCAAATCTCAGCTTTGACAATTTTGGGAAAATCGTTAGGAATCAGAATCAGAGGAGAATGGAGAGTGAACTGTTTGCATTAGCAGAGACTGCCGAGGCACCATCCCCCTTCTTTAAGAGGCTGCGACATCGTCTCTCATTTCTCGAAGTCATTAATTGATCCGAGGTACTAAAAACACTCCACTTGCAGGTGGTCTGCTTTTGCTGATGTCGTTGTCAGAATCGAAACAAACCCCAACTCCCAGACTGAGAATCAAAGCAAAAAAAAATGGAACTGCTCGCCACCACGGACAGCTGCACGAATACCACTTATGTGTAGAATGACAGCCCTAAAGGTCGTTGTACATGCTTTCGTCAGATGCAATCGCTTGACTATCTTTATTCATTTTCAACACTTGCCCTTGTTTGCATACACAACTCAAGTTCAGATCCCTGTTTTTCTGAAGGTGATGTGGGTTCGCCTCTGTGCATCTCTTCAGACAGTGAATCCAAATTCAACCATACGCTTGCTGATGAGATTTTTCTGCATATCTCCTCAACCCTTTCCACCTCTTAACTTCAGTCTATGCCCCTGTTGATCGGTCAAGAGGAAACATTTCTTTTAGTCTGCATTGTCCATGTCGCTCATTACTTAGTGCATATGAAACAAGTATCGTCACAGTTTCCTCTGTCTTAAGAAAACAACCCCAGTCAAAACAATCTGTTGTCATAACCTAACCTTTTCAATTTGGTCAATTTCTGCACGGTTTCCAGTGCGATCACATGCCTACTGTAATGTGAATTGCAGAGCTGCACGCAATATTTCGGGGGAACCGAATGAACAAATGAAATAAACGACTGGAGAAAGCCACAGAAACTTGTCGTTTCCAATAAAACATCTTTTGCTCAATTCTGCGCTGTCCACGTATCCTGAGCCCGATGCTCCAGTAATCTATTGTCCGTGTCAGTAAAAGCTGCTCCACGAGGATTAATTATAGAACGGCTGCATCTAAATGGATTGAATTGCTTGAAGATGTCGACCATGGGATTGAACACTTTCACCCAAAACAGTGACCGCAGCAGTACAGAATGAACAGTGTAAATGTGAGTATTATATTGCGCAATACCTCAGTGAAATGGGAGGGTGGACGTTTAGGCGAGTTAGTTCTTGTGGGAGGGAGAGATTTCTCCGATAAAGGGTGGTTCTGATATGTGAAACGCAAACATGTGAGACAGCGGGTGTTTGACGAAGGAAACTTATCAGCACGAAGAATATTTTTATATAAAAAAAAGATTGATTTTCACAGCGTTAGCTAAGCACATATTACATGGAGTAAAATGGGAAAAATGCCGATTGGTGTCACAGTGATTCGAGTAGAACTTGCTGTGTTGACAATGCCAAGAAAGAATCATTTCATGATCCTGGCGCCACATGGAAAAGCACGATGCAAAAAGCAATAAGGATCGGGGCAGAGGTTATGCCAGGAACAGAACCACTCGCACAAAGGAATACTTGTCAAACAGTGACTGAGATGTGGGAACTCAGATTCGGTTGAATCTTTAGCTTCTATGTCCCGAGAGACTGTAGAGATTGCAACATTGAGGTTGTAGGAGATCACGTTTGCGAGATATCGACAAAACTTCAAAGGGTCATGGGATACTGCAGGGTATTGCTGAAATGTATTTCTCAATAACACTGTATTTTAACATCGGTTACTTCACCAATTTCCTCATTCATTGATGTGATCATGTCATGGCATATCATATAATCCCAGTTCAAGGGCGTGGAATCAGAGAATTTGAGTCGCACTGCACCCAATACGAATTGGAAATTGTGATGGCGTTGAGCGCGAGCATGTGGCTGCGAAAATTCAATTGCTCAGCGGAATGCCATTCTCTGATGATACAAAGACACGTGAAGTATCGAGGATAAAAGCTCCCGCCTTAACGACATTGGGAGCTCCAATTTCACCTGCAAGAACTTGTATTGACATGGAACAGGGAACATTGGGACAACAGCTGGGCGAAAAGATAGTCACCTATTTTAATCTTGAGTGAAGTAGTTTTCAGCAGGATACTTGTTTGTGGATTGAGGGAATACCTGCAACTGGGAAAGTCTAAATTACAAAGAAGAATTCTTCAAAGAGTCAATTCTTGGAGAAACATCTGTGCAGAGAGAAGCAGAGGATTTTTTTACGTCATCTGTCCGTCCTTATATGGTTGACTTTGCACAGGATTAATTTCCATGAAGGGATTTTATTGCTCGGTTTACAGTATTCACATTCCTGCATACTCGCAAAGGTCGTTAATGTAATCGCAATCTCTGAAAGTTAACTGGTAGATACAGTGTGGTAATTAGGCTCACGTTCACGTCAGTTATGCTGAAGAAGTAGATTCGAAATTCATCAGATCAGCATTGACTGACTGAGCAGACAGAGTGTGAATGGAAGCTTCATGAGGACATACGTGTTTTTTTTGGAAAATTCGCTGCTTTGAAAGGTGAAGAAGATTGGACTGAAGCAGTGACAATGATTATCTTTTTCGCTTGTTCAACTGGTGAACATGACTGCTATTAACCATGTACGTGTTAACATCATGGCTCTTAAAGTCAGCTGCATGCATCGGGCCAGTGGCGCAATGGATAACGCGCCTGACTACGGATCAGGAGATTGTAGGTTCGAATCCTACCTGGCTCGGGGTTAGCGCAGACTTATAGTAAGCACCAAAACTGATTTTTCCGAAGCCAAAATAAGGTGTGAGTTCTTCATCTGCAGGACCGAGAATGCCTTCATTAAATGTTCCCGAGAATATGAGAGTCAATGTTCCAGCGTCATCACAGGAGGGAAGCCGAATAGTCGTACACGTTACTCGTGGGCACCTTTCCATTTCATAAAGCCTCCGATCGAATAATTGTTGCTCGCGGGAATGCTCGGCTTTGAGAACTTTTCGAAACTCTTTGGCCAGTGGAATCAGAGAAGAATGAAGGGTTAACTGTCCAAATGATCTTTATCGAGAGTCAGTTCCAGACTCTAACACCTGCTGACTGATAATTTTTTCCTACCAGTCTATTCAAAGCTTTCTGCATCTTATCTGAAATCTACACACCCTGGTGATCGATCAAGAGCAAATGTGTCCTTCAATCTGTCATTCCATGCTCCTCATTATTTCGTACACGTCGATCATGTCTCCTCACAATCACCTCTGCTCTGAGAAAAACAACCCCCGTTTTGCCTATGCCACACCACTCAAAACATTCTTATGCAGGCAATCCAGAGTGTAACGTCGTTATTTGTTTTGGTGAATATATAGTAAAATTGACTCGGAATACTTTAGCGAGGTTGACTTCCAGTTTTTAAAACAGAGCGATAATTATTCACAATATTAAGGGATGAAACACAGTGAACAGAATATAGAATACCCACAGAACTCAGCTACCCAAAATAGACTTAATTATGCTTTTCCAAAAATACACAACAGCCCTGATAATTAAACGCCATAAACACAGAGGAAAAATGAAACAGGTTTACAGGTCGAAATTAGAGGGGCAGAAGAAGAGAGACACGCAAATCACTGGCATCGATAGGCACCTGGAAAGCCTTCGTGTAATTAGGGGTGACTGACACTTTAGCAATGGCTAACAAAGTATTTAGGTTGTCAAATACATTTTGAAAGTCTTGTGTTCAATGAAATTTCTTGCCTGTTTTTAACAATTCGGTGAGTGGAACAGTCCCATTGCTAACATTCAGCACAAACTTTCAGTAAAAGCCACTCAATCCGTGGAACCGTGGTACTGCTGTTTTCGTCAACAATGTGTAAAAGTCCCCTGTAACTTACGATTTCGCATCCCGTGGGGGTATTTGTCCGTCTTCAAAGACATATCCCAGGAAGGTGACTTTGGCTTTGGCAGATTCCCTTTCAGCTAGGTTTACAAGCCGGTTTGACTTCCGAATTCGATCAAACAAGCCCGATAAATGCTGTAAATATTCAATCCATGAGAGACTCTTAGTCACCAAGCACAATATACACCACACAGTTGCATATCCGCCAATTAACCTGTCAGTTAACCTCTGAAATGTGGCTGAAGTGTTTTCTGTACAAACGGCATTAGTTTAAATTTCTGAAGGCCATTTGGCGTTACAAAATTGCCTTTGATCTTTCTGACAAAGTTCACTGCCAGTAACCTTTGAGGAAGTCCAACTTGGAAATGCAAGTTGCTCCTCCAATATTTTCCACACAGTCTTCCAGCTGCATATATGTATATGCATCAGTCTTTCTAACAACATTGATTTTGTGATAGTCCACACATAACTGTTGGGTCTTTTCTGGCTTTGGCACCATGATGATGGGTGAACTCCATTCATTGAGACTCACTTCGGTTATGCAATTTTGGAGCATACGTGACAGCTCCTTATGAATTTGTACAACTTTAGAGGGTTATGCCTGCAAGGATGTTACAAAGTCAGAACAACATCTCCTATATTTACATCATCTACAATTAGATTATTAATACCCAGTATATTTCAGCAGATCTCCCCATGCAAGAGTAATAACTTTCGATTTTCTTCTGGAAGATAACTGAATAACTTTACCAATTTTGGACAACTTTTGCATTGTCCAATTTTATTTCAGGAACGTACAATGCAGAATTCCCTGACATTGGTTCTTCCCAGTGTGTCGTAGTCAATAATACATTCTCCTCTTGTGTTTGTTCTCTGCCAAAATACCGTTAGAGCATATTCCCATCGCACAATCTGTGAGATTCCTTCATGCCTGGAGTCGCTATCAAGTAGCTAACCTCACTCAAGTTCCTCTCAATTAAATAAGGTCTTCTAAACGTTACTTTAAAGTTTCACCGATTAATGAAATTTAAATAAATACATTATTCGGAGTGGCAAAATTGTGATTTATTGATTTCTCATACACTTCCTGCTTCACCATTTGCTGCGATACTTTTAAATACTGTCCTGACAACTCCCCAACATTATTTAGTCCAACTCTAAAATTTGACACATCGTCCAAATGCGTGGTCTCTCTAATCTGACTTAATCATTTTGCCTTAATAAATTTTAATGGTCCTCTTACTTTATGCCCACAATTGGTTTCAGACGGACTTAGATTGGTGGATTCTTTTGGTACATCTCAGGTCGCAAACAGCACTGACGCAACTCCCTTATGGAAATAATCTGGCTCCTCCGAACCATAAAACCTCAAAATAGTCTTTAATAATTGACGTCACCTTTCCAGTGCACCCTGTGATTCTGGATGGGACACAGTAGATTTGAACCGTTTTATTTCCAAGCTATCTATATATTCCTTGAAAAGTTTAGATGTGAAGTTTGACCCTTGAGCTCATTGTATCTCTGATGGTAGTCTTAATCTCGTTTGTAAAACAATCGTACCACTTCCACAGTCCTTTTAGATGTCATATTGTACGATTGAACAACATTTGGAAATCTCGTTTATACATCCATTACTGTTAATTAATACTTATCCCCATCGCTTATTGGATGTAGGGAACCTACACAATGAATGAAGCCACTTAAGAAAGATTCCTCGAACACTGGAATAGGTATTAAAGGTGCAGGATTTGTTATTTCCCAAGGTTTTCCTATTAGCCGAAATGTATGACACGTCTGGCAAAATTCAAATGCATTCCCCTGCAATCCAGGCCAGTAAAAATGTATTTGTATTTTAGCCTCCGTTCTCCTCACGCCTAAGTAACCTCCAATTTGTGGCACATGCGGCACTCGCAGCACCACTTTTCTGTACCCTACAGGAAAAAAAAAATTCTGCCCATTTCTCACTTGCTTGAATATGTGTTGCTCTCCATTTTCTCCTTAACATATCATTTGCTACGTAATATCACACGGGGATGCATTCACTCTCCTTCCAGGTACAGGTCTTCTGCTCCAACTGCTTTAATTTTTCATCTTTCTGCTGTAAGTCAGCAGCACAGCAGAGCTGAATATGCTTGCATTCTTAACGCTTGTCCCCTGCTGTGTCCCACTGATCTGATTTTAAAAATATTTTGTAATCATATTTCAGCTTCCTTATCCCTGCCGTTTGATTTCTCCTGCTTCAGCTTGTGACTCTGTGATCGCGTTAAGACACAATCTGGGAAAATTCCTTGATTAACTTCCTGCATTGCTGCACATCTCGACTGGTTTTTCAAATGGAGTAGGCAGCACGCTTACCGGTGATTGAGCTATATCATTTGCAAGCACAAATTGTATTCTTGGAGCTGAGAGTTTGTCCAGACCTCCCACCAGAAATTCCCCACTCTTTCTGCCCACTCTAGCCTCACTGTACATAACTGAGCAATTTTTCGTCCCACCATGAATTCCCGTGCACATAGTGCTTCAGGACTACATATTTTCCCCTCCTTCTGCATCACAGACAGGCACGATCCTGTGTCCCTGAATATTATTATCTCTCTATCTGCTACTCCTGGCCAAGGTAAATAAACTTTACCTTTGCAGGTATATTTTTAAAGCAGATCTGGCACTTCCCCCTTTCCAACCTCTGATCGACTTGTGCACTCTGATGCAGCTTTCCACCCTCCACTGTGCTTTCTATTGCCATGCCAACAAAACATCCAGGCTTGTTTCGATTTCCTACATCTGACTTTCCAGTGCTTTCCCTAGTTCTCCAACACTGATTTCATGTGGCCTACTTTGTTGTAATGAAATCCTCAGATCTTGTTCCTTTCAAGAGTTCCCTATTTACCCTGTGATAAGTTATCTTAATGACTTTCACAGAGATTTAACTTTCCCCTTCCAAGTGAGGATTTCTTTTTGCCCCAATTTCGATCCCTCAGACTTAAAATGATTCTGGAAACCCATCCTTGTTTTATTGACCACTTCATAACAATCAGCCATATCAGCTGCTAACATTGCCGTTTGAACAATATGCTCTTCCAGATTAAGCTTATCTTCAGCCTTTCTCTCCAGCCTTTTAAGGTGAATTCCTTTAATAATTGCCAATTTCTGAAGTTCAAACCCTGTCTCCCTTTCTCTCTGCTCTGCTGCGTTCTCTTCTTCCCTCTCTCTACTTCGAATCGTATCTGAAACTGCTTCAAATCTGGTGTCCTTTCCTTATCTCTCGCGTCTAACTCAAGCTGCTTCATTTCCAAATAAATTTTAACCATGTCTACAGATTCTATGGATTTCCCAGCTTAGTTTAATTCTGAGCTATTCTGGGAATGATCTCTCCTTTCCTCACAGAAATCGGCAAATATAACCCCAGCATGTCTGCTAATTCCTTAAGCCAGGCCTGAATTATTTAATGTCAGATTACCAACTTTACATCGTCCATAGCAAGACAACTCTTTGCACCTAAATGAGACATTGCTTTCCCAAGCATTGTCTACCCCAATGCAAATCAACACTCGAAATAAAGACGCAAGCACCTATCAGTTGCTCTGTTAATCCATCAACTACCTCCCAATTTGTTATGGACGAGGTTAAACCATTCAAAATGTTATTAAGCAGACAACCCAGACCGTAACGTTATATTTTTTTCGTTAAGTGTATCGTGAAAATTACCCGAGGAAGCTAGTTACAAACATTATTCACAAAATGACGGATTGAAAAACAAAAACCAGAATATTTGATACCCACAGAAATTAGTCTATCCAAAGCAGACTTACTTATGCTGTTCTGAAAATACACAACAATCCGAAATAAACAAGAACCTTAAACACAGTAAAAATGAAAGAGAAGCTTATAGGTAAAAATTAGAAGGGCAGAAGGAGAAAGGTCATTAGTTAGTGCACCACTGCTGCAGGATCTCAAAACCAGAATTCAGCTTTCCAGAATGACCATTTCTAAAACAAAAAATCTTTGGCCTTAAGCCTCAGCTGTTTATGGAGAAACGAAAGGCCTCACAGCGAACACTTTTATCTCTGTAATACTTCATCCGATTCGGAGCCTGAATTGTTTTACAACGCCTTTGATTAAAAAAAAAGATATCAAGACACATTATCCTGGAGGAAAAGAACAGCTCCGTTATTTTTTATAAAAGAGAACATCTTTGTGAGAGCTCAGTCCGTCCAAACTATCTTCATAAGTGAAACTCTTCGAACAGACAATATCCTGGTAAATCTGTTCTGCACTGTTATCAATGCAATCACATCCCTGCTGTAATGGAAATTGCAGAAAGCCACACAATACTCCAGCTAGAGCCGATTGGGCAAATGAAATTAACAACTTAGAAAACCACAGAAACTGCACTTTTCCAATAATATGACTTTTACACAATACTGCCCCGTGGAGAAAGTGAGAACTGCAGATGTTAGAACTCAGAGTCGACAGTGTAGTGATAGAAAACACAGTAGGTCAGGCAGCAAGCGCGGAGCGGGAGAGTTGATGATTTGGGCATAAACCTCAGGAATGAGGTTCGTGGCCGTGGGGGGTGAGAGATAAATGGGCGGTTTAGGGGGTTTGGGCGCGTGATAGCTGAGAATGCGATGAGAAGATAAATGTGGAGAATAAGATACTGGTTCTGACACGAGGTGGACCGAATTTGTTGGAAAGGTGATGTGCAGGCCATGAGGGCAATGCTGAGTTGGAATCATGAAAGTAGAATAATATGAGGGAAGGGCGAATGAGGAAATTGGTGATCCCATGTGGCATCAAGGTCGCAAGGGGAAGATGAGGCCTTCTTCTTTCAGTCGTCAGGTGTTCAGGGAATGTCAATGAAGGAGGCACAGGACTTGCATGTGCTTGGCAGATTGGGAGGGGGAGAATGAATTGCATCAATGATGAGCTTCTAACCGTATATCAAACCTATCATTACGAACATGTTGTTACATCTCAGGAACAATATCCAACACCACCACACCTGAGGAGAAGGCGAGGATTGCAGATGCGAGAGATTAGAGTCAGGAAGGATGGTGCGAGAAAGCACAGCGGTTAGGCAATATCTGTGGACCAGGAGTGTCAATGTTTCCAACATTCCTGATGAAGAACTTATGCTCGAAACATCGACTTTCCTACTCCATGGATGCTGCCTTACCTGGTATACATTTCCGGATCCACACGTTTAACTCGACACCACCTCAGCTCAACTGCATAGGAAAATTAAGATGCACTCATTTGATTCTTCTGTCGCATGCGAGACAAACTGCAATATTCATTTCCCCGTAAATATCAGATCATTCATATCACTAAAGAAAAGAAAACTGCAGAGGCTGAATGTCTGAGAGAAAAGAAATAATTGTTGCAGAATTCAGCATTCTGTCAGTTCAACTGAATGTTTGAATATTAATCTTGGTAAAGGAAAAGAGAAAGCTACAGTTTAATAACTGCTACATTCTGATTCTGAAAAGAAAAACGAGTTTCATGAACTGTAATGTTTCGATCAGGCAATGCATGCTCACCTTGTCAAGTGCTGATAGGAATGGAAGAATATATATTGGCTTCACCACTGCTGAACAGATGAAACATATCATGATGCCTTCCGAATCAGTTGATGCTCCTGCAAAAAAGTCAATTTGACTCATATCCCAGCACAGCCAGTTCGGTGTGAATTTCAGAGTCCTGCAACATCACATTTAATTTAAATGATCTTTATTGATTGTTCCTTATAAATATGGCATTCTCCATTTCAATGTGCATTGGACAGTATTGTACACACTCACTTATTCATCGGTATATCACTCAATTTTAGTACCCCTAACGTTCAATTCACGACTTTACTACCAAACGACTTTCACGAAAAAAAAAGTTCATTTTTAAAACCGAAGACTGAGCTGAAGCAATGCCTGTTGGAAATCAACCATCATTCTCTCACTCTCTATACCTTTTTTAGTGTATCTCAGCGCCTGTCACCATAAACCTGTGCCCTTAGTTTTGAACTTCACCATTCTGCGCCAACGACTTAGGCCAGTTGCCTATCCATACCCGTCAAGATTTTATAAACGGTGAGAACGTTACGCGCTGCCTGGAACATTCCAGCGAAAAAGCTCCTGCCTACCCCATCTCCACGCTTAAATCCAGCCCTCAGGTCCCCGCAACGTCCTCGTAAATCATTCGTGGACAGTTTCAATTTTCACAAAATCCTTCCTGTAGAAGTTGACCATAATTGCAATCAGTATTCTAAATAATGTTCTATATCGCCACAACATGACATTCCAACTTGGATAATCGACTTTCTGACGAATGACAAAAAGCGTGCCAAGTACTTTCTTCACCATCTTGTCTCCTTGTGACACCACTTTATCTGCTTTTATAAATTTTGCCTTGACTGATTAAGTTGTGATTGTCACGATGTTCTGCTGCCTTGACGGACATGTGGCCCAACATGCAAAGTCTCTATGTTCCTCTGGGTTTCCGCGTGTCCTGCCATTCATTGAGTCATTCGTTGATGTGTTTCTTCCAATGTGCATCACCTCACGTTTTTCATGGTTAGTTTCAACATCCCCTGTCTGAATTTGACATTTGACAAATCCATCTCTGAGCTCCTCCATCCTAAGACCTTCTTCCTCACTATTAACCACTTGGCTAATATTCATATCATCGACAACTCTGCTTCTCATTTCCTACTAGCTTGTTCTATATTCTTTACACACATTCACAAACGACATGGGACCCAGCATTCATCCTTGTGTTACACCATTACATACCAGTTCCAATCACACAAACAGCCTTCATCACCATCCTGTGTCTCCTACCACAACCAAATTAAGTTTGGATCCAACTTGCCAGGGTACCATAAATCCCTTTTCACGTTTATCGTCTTACCAGTCTCCAGTGTGGTGTTGTGTTAAAGGCGATGTTGAAAACCACACAAACAACATCAACTTTACTGCCCTCGTTAAAAAACCCGATCACTTGCCAATAAAATATACTTCATCCAATCTGTTAGGCATGACATTCTGTAACAAAACCGTGATGACTCTTCCTGATGAAATCTTGCCTGGACAAGTGGCAGTTAACTCTCTCCTTCAGGGTTTGCTCCAAAAGGTTCCCTTTACCTGATGTGAGACTCACTGCTGTGTGATTCTCTGGTTTGTCTCTCCCAATCTTGCTGAAACGTGGAACTGCATTAGTCCAGTCCACTACAAACCCCAAGAGGAAAGTAAAACATTGCTCAGAACACCTGTAATTTCCTCCCTTGTCACAGAGAGGAACATAAGATACAAGTCCGTCCTGAATTGGGAATATGCCCACTTCAAGCCGGTTAGAACCACGAACACTACTTCAGTCCCTATGTTAAACTTCTTCAGAACCTTTCCATCCCTCTTCCTGCATTCTGCCCCATATCTTACCACAAGAGGAATGTTCACTAGCTGAACAAATAAAGTGATTCACTCAGTTATCCCATTTGCTGACACAACTGTACTGTCACACTGGAGGGAAATCATTCAGATATTTTAACTCGAAAATGCTGTATTCAGCCTTTTTGGTTATAAAACATTTTGCTTTGATAGGCTTTTACAATGAGATATTGTGTGAATTTTCTCCAACTGAAAAACATTCATTTTATTCCACCTCTTATGGAGGTACCTATCCCTTCCCATCTGACATGACGGAGATTTTGCTCTCTGTTGTTTACCATATCCAGATCAGAACTGCGGCACAAATCCCAAGGACACGATTTCTTTCTTTATTGACCTACGAAGTCGATGCCAATGCCTCGCATTGTAATGGGAGTCATCAACAAGAGAACTTTTCAGGATTAACACAGTTGTGTCTTATGTGCAGGGGGTCATTACACAAGCACAGTATCAAACTTCCTCAGGGGCAAGACCAAAAGATGCTGGAAAGAGAAATCGGAGTTAACATTTTGGGTCCAGTGACACCGTCCTTCGCACTCATGGTTTCCAGGAAATTTTTGGTCTACATGCAGAAGATATGTGGGGGCGGAGTAATTAGGAGGAAACGCGATGTCGGGACAGGGCCGAAAAAGAGAGACTAACAGTTGGACATAGGAATTGATAATGATTTGTTTTGAGCATGAAAAACTGTTCACGGAGACTGTTTATGACTAACCATAGGTAGTATGTAATGGCTACTATGCAATAACTAGGCCTGGTGGGTGTGTCAGGGGCCGGGATATGGGAGACTTCAGGCCTCTAAAATGATTGAAATTGATATGAAGGGTTGCGGGGTTCTCAAGCAGAAAATGGTCTGTTGCTTTTTCAGCATGCGCTGAGCTATGGTGGAACACTGAAGTAAGCCTGAGATAGAGATGTTGGCTTGAAAAATGATTCTGTGTAATGGAGCAGTCAACCGGAAGCTCAGGGACATTTTTGGCGATAGAACTTGGTATTCTTCAAAACGGTTATTCAGTCCACATTTCATTTCCCAAGGTAGTGGCGACCATAATATGAGCAGTAAATCTATTCGACTGGATTGTGCAAAGTGTAGGGAAAGTGTTGCTTCACCTGGAAGGTGTATTTGAGCACTTGTGTACTAAGTAAGGAGTTCAGAAATGGACAAGTGAGAAGAAGCAAGAAGCAAGAAGAAAGGATAGCATAGAAAATGTTATTAGAGATGTTGTTAATCAATGGGTAAGAAAGCGACCATAAAGGTACTATATCTGAATGTTCGTACTTTTCGGAAGAAGATTGGAGATATAACGGCATAAATTATCACGAACGAATACAATTTAGTAGACATTGCAGAGACATGGAGACCGCATATTCAAGACTGGGAGGGAAATGTTCACGGGCATGAGACAATTTGGAAGGAGAGAAAGGATGGTAAGGAAGGTGGTGAAACTCAAACATTCAAGGACAACCTCAGACCGATTCTGACAGATGATATACGTTCTGTGGTGAATGAGTTTGTATCCATTTGGGAGGAAATTAGAAGTTCTAAGAAGAAAATGTCACCGATTGTCAGTGTCAATCCACCTCCATATTTTAAGATCACACTGGGGAGGGCAATAAAAAAAGACATAAATAATACCTGAAAAAATGGTATGGCAATTATTATGCGGGATTTTAATCAACATGTCGATCGGTCGAAGCAGCTCAGTCAGGGTAGCCTTGACTAGGGGAGTAGTGGCTGTATCTGCGATAGATTCCTTAAATACTGTGTAATGGAACAGGCCAACAAGGGGAGAGGTCAAATTAGATTTGGTACTGGGTAATGAACACGGCAAGGTGTTAGATTTGGCGGTAGGTGAGCACATTGGTGATAGTTACCAAAGTTCAGTTATTTTTACTTGAGCTTTTCAAAGGGATAGTAATACAGCGGAGGTCAAGCGCTACTGATGGGGCAAAGAAAATTGCAATGCGATTAGGTAAGATTACGCATGCACAGGTTGGGCAAGGAAACGGCAGGGAATGGGCAGAATAGAAATGTGGAGCTTATTTAAGGAGCAGTTTCTGTGTGTCTTTGATAAGTATGAACCTGTCAGAGAGGGAGCAAATTGTCAAGCGCAGGATTCATGATTACTGAGGAAGTTGAATCTCTTGTTAAGATGAAGAAGGCTTGCGTTAGTATTGAGATGTGAAGGCTCAGTTCGGGCCATTGAGAGTTACAAGTTAAACAGGAAAGACCTGAAGAGAGACTGAAGATGAGCCAGGAGGGGAGCTGAAAATTTGTTGGCAGATAGGATAAGGGAAAATCCTAAAGCTCTCCATAGGTATGTAAGGGCTAAAAGAATGAATGGAATAAAATATGGCCAATGAAGGACAGTCGTGGTAAGTAGTGCGTGGAGTCAGAAGAGATGGGGGAAGATCAAAAGCAATATCTTCCGTCAGGATTCGCTCTGGAAAAACAAAATGTTGTAGAGGACAATACTGAGAAACAGGTTACTAGACAAGATCGGATTGAAGTTCCCAAGGACGAGGTGTTACAAACTCTGAAAATGTGAAAATATATAAATTCCCGTGGGCCGGATGGGATTTATCGTAGGATTCTCTGGGAAACCAAGAATCAGATTTCCGAGCCTTCGACTTTGATCTTTATGTTGTCATTGTCCAAAAGTATAGTACCAGAACACTACAGGATAGTAAAAGTTGTTCCCTTATTCAAGAAGGGAAGTAGAGAAAACCATGGAAATTATAGACAATTGACCCTTCCGTCGGTTGTGAGTAAAGTGTTGGAAAAGTTCTAAGAGATAAGATTTGTAATTATCTCGACTGGAATAAGTTTATGCGGGAAGGTCAAGCCGGTTTTGTGAATGGGAGGTCGAGACTCACAAACTTCATTGAATTATTTGAGTAGGTCATTAAACTGGATATCGGTTTGCTCACTGATTTGGAAAGTTCATTTCCAGACGTTTCATCACCCTCCTCGGTAACAATTTCAGTGGGTCTCCAGGCGAAGCACTGTTCATGATTCCTGCTTTCTATTTATATGTTTGAGTTTCTTTGGGTTGGTGATGTAATTTCCGGTGGTGATGTCATTTCCTGTTCTTTTTCCTCAGCGGGTAGTCGATGGCGTCGATCTCGAAGTGTTTGTTGGTAGATTTCTGGTCGGAATGCCATGCTTCGAGGAATTCTTCTGCATGAATCTGTTTGGCTTGTCCTAGGATGGATGTGCTGTCTCAGTCGACTGTAGTGTTTGTCTCATGTAGTGTTTGTTACTGTTCTTGCACGGTATTTTGTAAATGTCATCAGTTTTTGCATGTGCACAAATAGGCAGAAAACGAGCCACCAGGATACATGAACATCAACTAGCCACAAAACGACGTGACCCTCTCTCACCAGTATCCTTACATACAGATAAGGAAAGGCACCACTTTGACTTGGACAACGCATCCATCCGAGGACAAGTGAAACAGAAACAGACACGAGAATTCCGAGAAGCATGGCATTCTAACCGGAAATCTATCATAGACCCCATCTACAACCCCCTGAGGAAAAGAACAGAAAATGATATCACAACAGGAAATGACATGACCAACTCAAAGAACCCCAAACATGTAAATAGAAAGCAGAAATAATGATCGGGATGTCGCCCGAAGGCCAACTGAAGATGTTACCCGGGGGGTAACGAAACGTCTGGAAATGAGCCTTCCAGCTCAGCGAGCAAATCTTCGTGTGGAGGCTAAACCTGAGCTACAAATCTTGTCAAAGCTCGCCAGGTGATTAAGCAGATAGATGAGGATAAAGCTGTACATGTAATGCACGTTTGGATTTCAGTCAGCTGTTTGATAAATTTCGCCATGGTAGGTGACTGCACAAAATACTGAGGTATGGTCTTGAGGAGTATTTCGTGTTTTGCACTAGAAATTAGCCAACTGAAAGAAGACAGAGGGTGTTACTTGATGGGAAAACGTCATCCTGGAATTCAGTTGCTTTTGGTGTACTGCAACGATCTGTTTTGGGTTCAATGCTTTTTCTCATTTTTTTATAAACAACGGATGGGGACGTAGAAGGATGGGTTAGTAAATTTGCGGACGACACAAAGTTCAGTACAGTTGTGCATAGTTCTGAAGGATATTGTAGGTTACATAGGGACACAGGTAAGATGCAGAGCTGGGCTGAGAGTTGGCAAATGAAATATAATGCAGAACAAAATGTGAGAAAGAACATGGCATTAAAAATTAACACAGAATATAAAGGTCGATAGCAGAAGTTTCTATTAAAATATAAAATGAAAAAGAGTGGCAAAAGTAAACGTTGACACTTTCGTGGATAAGAAGGGGCATTTACTTATGGGATATGCGGAAATAGCCTTGACATTGAACAGGCATTTGCGTCGGTCTTCACAGTGGAGGATATCAATAACATGCCAGTAGTTGACAAAGCGATGACGGTTGGTGACGACCTGGGAACAGTCATTATAACAAAAGAGCTAGTGTTGGATTGATGGAGCTAATTTAGCAAAGGATGGTTACATCTCCAGGCACTGATGGAATGCATTGCGGGGTACTAAACGAAGTGTGTTAAAAAGAAGTGCGCTGGTGGTATTTTTTCAAATTTCATTTGTCTCTGGGCAATCCCAGCAGATTGGAAAACACAAATATGACAGCACTGTTGAAATCGGGAGGCAGACAAAATCTGAGGAATTAGATCAGATTACTTACAGTGTCAAAACAGGCCCTTCGGCCCAACAAGTCCACACCGACCGCCGAAGCGCAACCCACCCAGACCCATTCCCCAACATTATAGAAGATTGTTTAATCTCTGTAGTGCAGACATTTCTTGAGTCTATTATCGAGGAAGAAATAGCAGGGCATCTCGACAGAAATTGGACAGACGCAGCATGGATTAATGAAGGGCAGGTCATGCCTGAAAAATCATTTCGAGTTCTATGATGGCATTACGAGCATGGTGTATAACGGGACCCAGTGAATTGGTGTACCTAGATTTTCAAAATGTCCTCGACAGGGTGCCGTTCAAGGGCTGACAGCAAACGGATGCATGCAGCAATGGTAAAGTATGAGCATGGATTCAGGATTGTTTGTCCAACAGGAAGCGCAGAGCGGGGATAAATGAGTGCTATTCTATTGACCGTCAACGGTGTGCCTCAGGGATCGGTACTGGGACCGCAATTACTTACAACGTATATGGATGATTTGGATTTTGGAGCCATGCGCATCGTGTCAAGGTCTGCAGTTGACACAAAGGTGAGTAGCAGAGCAAAGTGTGCGGAGGGCAGTGAAAATTTGCAGAGGAAGATTGAAATATTGGGTCCATGGGCAATATTCTGGCGGATGGAATTCCGGATTTGAAGGTGTTCGCTGATGACAGGAGATTATGTGGAATAGGATATTTTTTTAAGCGAGGGCTGATTTTTGTTTGAACAATAAAGGAAGTAAAGATGACCTTCAGAGGTTGGTTAAGTGAATGTATGTCCGTGGAAAAATCAGGCATGATCTTATTGAATGGCGAAGTAGTCTCTAAAGCCCGTATGGCATAGTCCTGCTGCTCGTTCTCATGTTCTATGAATGTATGAGTCACATATTGCGCGATTTTAGGGAAAGCTTCCATGGGGCTGTTGGTGGAGGTGTTGAGAGAGAAGGCACAGTGCACCACGGTGCCCCGGAGGGAATGGTTCCTGGGGAAGGCGGACAAGGGCGGGGAGGGGAATATATATCTGGTAATAGTATTTCGCTGGAGGTGGTGGAATTAGGAAAATATTTCGGTGATCATTTGGAGTACCACAGCGATTAACGTTCCAGACCATGTTCTGACAAAAATGAGATGAGAATGGATCATTGCCTCATGACGGACATTTGCATATGGGTCCAAAGTCCTTCTTTGGTGCAGTGAAAGTCACAATGTCTTTGTGAAAATAACTTCAGCAGCCATATAGCATTGTGGCCACAAGAGCGGGACATAGTCAGGGATTTTCTTGACTCCCTGAAGCATGTCTAACACATAGCCTGCGATTACACGCCACCTATGATTTGTCACCGGCATTCTCCATTAACAGCTGTTCATTCTCCGAGCGACAGCGTTATTCACCTCATTGACAAAAAGTTCTCCTATTTATTTTGTTCTTTCCCGACCAACTGTTTACTCCTTTACCGACAGCACACGGAAATGATGGTTCAAGAAGGCAGCTCATCATTACCTTGTCCAGTCAAATCAGGAATGAACAACAAATGCTGACCTGTTCTGGAATACCCACATCCGACGAAGAATGAAAATCATATGCTTTGGTGTTCTGAGGAGTTCTCTCTTACTGAGATATATCTGGTTTTATTTGAGAGGTATCAAAGATGAGGATTTGCATTTGGGAAACTGAAACGAAGCATCACATCAGAATTTGATGGAGTTGCTTTGTTCCATGTCGCCTAATCCTCACTGGCCTTTGAAAATGAAAGCAGAAAGCTACATTCACAGTGAAGTGAAAGTATTCACGATCTGAACTATCGAGGCATAATTGGAGGGACGCTGGAGAGAAACTGTGGTAATGTGGTGACGATTCAGTTACTTGTCTGCTCTGAAAATTCATCAGTGCAACCACACCGGGGAAAAGCCATTCAACTGTTCTGAGTGTGGAAAGGGATTTGCTCAGTTTTCTAACTTGCTGACTCACCAGTGGGTTCACACGGAGAAGAAAACATTTAATTGTCCAGAGTATGGAAAAGGCTTTAAAAGTTCTCACGAACTGCTTTACCATCAATGTGTTCACGCTGATGAGAAACCATTCAAGTGTTCTCACAGAGGAAATGGGTTTAGGCCGTCATTCGATCTCACTTTACATCTGCGAACTCAGTGGACAGAGACCGTTCGCCTGTTCTAAGAATAGGAAAGGATTCATTCAGTCATTCAGTCTGCTGAGACACCAGTGAGTTCACACAGCGTAGAGACCATTCGTCCGCTGTGACTTGAAGTAATTAATTGATTAAGGCAATCTGCTGAAATACAAGAGAGTTCACACTGGAAAGAGACCATTCACCTCCTCTTACATTTCTCAAACGTACTGAAAGACGAGCGAATTGATATTGGCGAGATGCCATTCATATGTTCTGAATTGGGGAAAGGATGCACTTTCGCCATCCATCCTCCTGATACACCAACGGGGTCACAGTGACAATAATTTGTTTTAATGACACAGTGTGGGAAATGCTTTATAATTTTCCAGTAATTGACGTCCCATCAATATGTTCACGCTGATGAGAACACAATCTTGTGCTCTCACTGTAGGACTGTTGTTTCTCTGATATAAGTGAATACACTTCACAAGGTCTTCATGCTGAATGTATCGAAATATATTTAAGTACAAATACACACTTGACAATGAAGAAAAGGATCAAGAACAGGGCAGTCAATTGATATCCACCAGTCTCCTCTAACTGTACAGAAATCAGGGGAAAAAGTCTTTGAATTTGATGTGATTGAAAACTGAACAATTAAACACCAGATCAATTAAACAGATTAAACACATCCAATGAAGTAAACCCCCGCTGATAGAATGAACACAGTTCTATTCTCGATGCAATAACACCATATTGCATTCACATGCGACCGCACTGGATTGTTTGCACTGTTACCGTCTTACCAGACCTTAGAGGCTGCTGCCTTCATTTGAGAAAGAAGGGGCTGGTGGTGATTTAACAAGAGCACCACCAGCCCACAGGTCAGAGAATATTTAGTGAAGAACAACCTTTAAATTAACCTCAAACCAGTGATAGGAATTGGAAACACGCTGCGAGCATCACACTGCTTTATAAGCCAACAAAGCAGCCAACTGAGCGAAACAGATTGCACCTGACTGGGCTGTCACACGTGTGAATGAGTATTTGAATCCCTAGTTACCCACAGTGCAAATTAACTGCCTCTCCACGCACGGTGGCTCAGTGGTTTGCACTGCTGCTTCAGAACATGAGGGGCTGGCTTCGATCCCAACCTCGGAGGCCTGTGTGTGTGGCGTTTGCACGTTCTCCACGTGTCTGCGTGAGATTCCTCCAGGTCCTCAAATTTAATCCCACAAGACAAAAGGGTGCGCCAGTTAAGTGAATTGGTCATGATATATTACCAATACCGTAGGTTAATAGTTGGGGCAAATATGAGGGAGGGTAATGGGTTTGAGTGTTCTTTGGAGGGTTTATGTGGACTTGTTGGGCCGAAGAGCCTGTTGCTGCACTGCAGGGATTCTCATGTGTTTTCTGGTGTTCCATCACATCATTGCTACTCCTTAAGCTCTTTTCAAAGTCAGACCATTAAGGTTTTCTCTCATTTGTGGGAACAAGTCCATATCTGCTGAGATTGGAGACAAGAGTGAATCACTCTCCAGGCATGGAGACAGTGAATGTTTCTCGCTAGTGTGAATATGCTCGTGCTCACTGAATAGAGATGACCAGGTGATTCTCTTTCCACACTCAGTGCAGGCCTCTCAACAGTGTGCCCATTCCTGTTTATCTGAAGCTTTGCTGATTTAATAAATTCCTTCTCATACACAGAGCAGAAGAATGGTGTCTCTCCAGTATCATGTCGATCGGGTGACATTAGGCAGGGTCGTGAAGATAATCACTTACCAAACAGAGCAGACATATTTTCTCTCCCTTTGTTGAAGTCGTTTGCGTGCCATTAGGATAGATCCCCGAGTGAATACCTTCCGGTCCATGGAACAGCTGAGTGGTTTGTCCCCATGTGAACAGGTTGATGTTGACTTAAGATTTTGAATTTATAACCTTTGCAGATCTTAAAGTTTATTTTTCAACAGTATAGGAAATGACTTGCAAACCTGCCTGCACACAGCATGGCCAATAAGAACACAGAAAATCAAGCCTGTCCAAGCCATACAACGAACACCCAAAATGCCTCAGCATTGACCAAACAGGCTGACAAGGGAAACCATACATGACCACAGTCATTCACAAACCAGAGAATACACTTCCCAAGACAAACTACCAATAAGCTTCCTCGTCCCGATAAACACAGCTGACCCAAAGGCCGAAGTGTAATCTAATACCCCAGTGATAGCAAAGCCACATGGGAGAGCCGGACGGGCAAGGGAAGCCTGGAAAAATAGAATGA